>NW_026067912.1:12785679-12825293 GCF_014885135.2 Alexandromys fortis | reverse complement strand
GGTGGGGAAGAGACAGAAATCTTTAATAAATAAATATAAAAAAAACAATGCTTTCCATTTGATCAAATATAATTTGCCAAAAGAGAATCTCCCCAAAATTAGGGTTGGGGAAGGGTTTTGTTGTTGTCTTTTCAGGGGAATAAAGGTATCCAGCTAAGGAATCTGAAGACCACTGGACAAATGAGACATCTGAAGAAAAAGGACAAATCATCCAGAAAAAAAAAGTATCAAGAAAAAGAGTAAACTGGCCTATTGGTATATCACATTTCCAACAGGATAAAACTTCATAAATCTTCCTAAATGTTTGTTTCTGCTGTTCTCTACAGACACACAATGCAAATGGTCTTTTTGTAGCCCCAGTTCAATTAAAGACTAAAGCTGGCTTTGGAGTTGAAGTGTGGCTCTCTCCTTCTCTAAACCTAAGCATGCTTATTAAAGTGAAATCCAAAATCTCTGCCTCATGTCAGAAGAGCCATTTGATATGGGACAGAAGAAAAAGAGAAATTTATGGACTATTTTATTGCCACTAATCTCATAATTATTTGGTTTTATATTGACTCTTTAACACCTTAAGGTATCAGTTTTGTAAAATTAATACATATGTTCTAAACTTTTTTGTTATATTAATGGTCTTATAGAGTACTAACTAATTCTAGAAAAAGGTTTCATCTATCTTCCTGTACATGATTTCAGGTTTGAGTCTCTTTCATTTTTTTATTTATTTAGCTTTTTGTTTGTTTTTTTCGAGAGAAGGTTTCTCCTGCCTTGGAGCCTGTCTTAGAACCCTGAAACTAGCTTTTATAGACCAGACTGACCTTGAACTCAGAGATCCACCTGCCTCAGCCTCCTGAGTGCTGGGATTAAAGGCTTATGCTTAGCCTCTGTCAGTTTTCTGCAGTGAACCATGAGTAAGCCTAACAATGACCTTTGAAGTCTCTAAAAGGAGGACTATGCCCCACAGCGATTCCTCCAAGACTAAGAAAACACCACTAAATTGAAAAACACCACCAGTGTTAGATTAAAAACTGCTCAGAGCAATTTTGAGGTGTCTAGCTGAAATGATCCAGCCTATCCAGGACTTGAGACAAGTCTTACCTTTTCCCATTATGCAGATATTGGACAACAAATGATAAAACTACCTCTTCCAAGATTTGAAAATTAAACCCAATTTTTCTTTTCAGGATCTCCTAAAGATCCTCAGACAGCAGGAAGTAAATTTAAGAATACAATGCCCACATTCCCAAGAAGTGGGGTAGGGGAGTTTTGGTCGTTCAATGGTTATGGATATTTGTCATTGTTTGGGCAGGGGAGTTACCAGTTACTGGTTACATTCAGGAGGAGAGTTGAACAAAGGGGATTAGATTCAGGGTTCTTGTTTAAAAAGAAAAAGGGGGATACAGATATGATAGGATAAAAGTTTTATTGTCCAATATCTGCATAATGGGAAAAGGTAAGACTTGCCTCAAGTCTCGAATCTACTCTGAAAAGAAAACAGGGAGGACATAGATATAAGATAAAAAGATTACTGAATTTCCTTTTAAATAGCAACTACAAGTTTTAAATGTTTTACATTGGATTGGATTTTTGTATATTGTATACAAATTTTGTATACTGATACAAATTTGAGATTAATTTTATTATAACATACTGTTACATATATTTTACTCTTGTTCAAAGTATTGCATTTATACAGTTCATTTAACAATGTAATGCAAATTTCTAGTCTTGAAAATTATTATTACCAACTGTTTAGGATAAAAAGAAAATGCAGATTAGTAGTTAAAATCTATTAAAATCTTCCTGGTAGTCACACAAGATATGTTTTCAAGCTCAAACTGAGATTTATTTTAGATAGACATGTCACCTTCAAACACTTCAGTGATCTATAGAATATGGCATTTAAGATGTTTTAATAACATAGGCTCTTTTTTTTCATAACTATGAGACATGTGTGTTCTTGGCAGCACTAATCTACTTCAGAGAAGATAATGGGAACTGAAGAAACGTCACATGGAATTTACTTTCTTTGTGACAAAATTAAGCCACTGGACAAGAAAACATCTGTGCCTCAACTGCTGACAGTATGCTGTCCTAATTGGACAAGCAGGACACAAAAGAGAGTGTCTGCTAAAGACTGTCAAGACAAGGCATGACAGCTCTTCAGAATATCCTGCTTCACAGAAAAGTCTGTCGGATACAACAGGCCTGTAGGTTCTAATGTTGCAGAGGAACTTTGGGTGACTGTCCAGGCAGCTGTCATTTCTCACATTTTTTCAAAGTTGTTTGCTTGCACTTCCTGCTTACTCAGTTAATATTATTTCATTCTTGGGTCTCTGGGGGAGTTGAAGACTAGATAATTATTGTTTTCCTTGTTTTCCAGATGCAGAAAGTTATAATAGAAAGTAAATTAGGTACAAGACTTTGGACTTACCAAGACAGGATAGATATGGAGTGTTTTCTTTGAATTTGTCAAATGTAAATGGACTAAACATTGTTGATGTATTTATTGCCTGTATATATTGTATACAGTTATTATACTTATTGTATCTAGTTTTTCTTATATTAGTTATAGCTTTTTTATTTCAGACAAAAAGGGGAAATGTATTGGTATTTCATTTATATTTTAATAAATAAAGCTTGCCTGAAGCTCAGAATACAAAACAGTCACACTAAGTCAGCCATACAGACTAGGCAGTGTTGGCACACCTTTAATCCCAGCAGTCACACCTATTAACCATAATGGCCTGGCAGTGGTGGTGCATGTCTTTAATCCCAGCACTAGAGCAGAATATAAGGTGGGATGAGACAGGAACTCGCTCTCTTTCAGTCTGAAGATTTCATAGAGGTAAGAGTTCTCTGGTGGCATGGCTGCTTTGCTTTTCTGAACTTCAGGTTGAACCCCTGAATATCTGTTTCTGGGTTTTTATTATTTGTGCTATTAGTATGAGGACATGGAAAAATGGTAGTGTGTTTGCCTCACATGCAGGAGGCAGTGTGCTTAATCTTCAATAGCTTGAAACAAATAAACAAATGCTTATTGTGAGGATAAAAGTCTATAACCAGATTTTTAAAGCCTGATCTTAGGTATGTGACATAAAAATATAGTAGCTTACAATATTGATAGTCAGAACACAAAGTATTTTTTTAAAGTATGAAAATAAAGTAGTGCTTACAAAAGAGTTAACACAGCAAAGTCAACCACAAGCTACCCAACTAAAATTGCTTCAGAGTAAACAACTCTATCAACACCATAAGAAATCACCTCTGCCTGGAGGAGCTTAGGAACTACTGTAAAAATACAAGAAGAAAAAGATCAGGAATTACAGAGGCTGGAGAGATGGCTCTGGATTAAAATATTTGCACACATGAATACACATAAGGGAAAAAAGAAAAGGTGGAGATGGGGACAATCAGAATCTTTATAGACTGTTAAGACCACAGGCATTTGGGAAAATAGTTGGAGGACTTCTGAGATGTTTGCACAAACTTACCTTATAACTCAAAAACTTCATTCCTAGGGTTTATGTAGAAAAATGAAGAAAACTAGACCATACAAAGGTTCATAAGTGAATGTTTGAAGTATAACTGCTTGTGGTGATAAAGAGGTGAAATTCAAATGGCCAACAAAGTCATCGACTAGTAGTGAACATGTTTTATGTATATATACATATATACATAAGGAACGTAATAAACAGGAATGACATACTGATGAGACAAAATGATGAGACTCACCGTTTTGCTTAGGGAAAGGTACCACATCTGTGCAAAAGAACCACATATGCTATGATCTGATTTCTGTGAAACATCTAAAAAAAAGTCATTTATGGGAAGCAGAAAGTATGTTAGGTGTTGGGGGCAGAGACAGCTTCCAAAGGATCTTTCTAGGGGGATGAAAATATTCTAACTCCAAATGTTAGAGAATGTTCATACACCCAAAAATTTACTAAAATGGTGCTTTTTACTAAAGGCTTGTAACAGAGTGATTCTGCCATGGTGACATTTTGCCAGCACTGAATTGTTTTTTATGATGTAATGTGTATATGCTTTGTTAAGATAAAAAGAAGAAAGGAAAGAGGGCTGATTTATAAAAGCAAGCACACCTAAACTACACATTTGTCTGAATATAAAAAGAATAGAATTCCAGTCCACTGAAACCACATAAGAGCAGGTACTGAGGGAGAAATAAATTGGTATTATTAGAAGACCTTCTAACACAAGAAACTTGATGATATTGATAGAAATATAAGGTCGCCTAAACAAGGATGGCTCCTCAGTGACAAGCTCATAAAGATAGTTCAGAACTAAGCTGGGCAAATGGTATCTGACTGATAATCAACAGAAAGCTATTGCTAATTATACTAGTTGCTGTGGAAACTCCTTCAGCCAATAGCCTTTAAGATACAGAAAATACAGAAATAGTCCTTAAGATAAAGTAAAATAAAACAAAGCCTTTATAAGTCTGCCCAAAAGTCAAAATTACATGCTATTCTCATAGTACTATGGGATTTTAAAGAACCTCTCAATATAGTACTGATTTGCAATATTCAAGAAAGAGGTGTTTTGCATATTAAAACCACTAAATTTATACCAGATGATACAAAATTAACTTCATTATTTATTTAGGTTCAAGACATAATAGGCTTTGTTTCATATAGATAATACAAATCATCAAATCCCATATGGGTCTGCCAGGCCCTCTAGCACAAGGTAATGCAGAAATCAATTACTGATTGAAAATGTGCTAAAGCCTTCAAAATTTCATAAAAAAATCATGTCAATAGCAAAGGTTTAAAAAAAGGAGTTTTCTATTGCATGACAACGAGCTAAGGAGATTATAAGATGCCCTACTTGTTCTTAATATAATCAAACACTGCTACCTGCAGGAAGTAACCCAAAGGGTACTCAAAGGAATGAAATCTGGCAGATGGATGTGTTCCACTTTGAAGATTTTGGAAAATTAAAGTATGCACACTAAACCACTGACACCTATTTAGGTTTTCAATGGGCAACTGCTTTGAGTTCAGAAAAGGCTGGTTCAGTAATCATGCATTTACTAGAAATTATGGCGATCATGGGTTTACCTGCACAAATAAATACAGACAGTGGTCCAGCATATGTGCCTAAGAAAATGAAACATTTTTTTGCTTATTGTAATATAAAGCATATTACAGGTATGCCACACAATCCTACAGGTCAGACAGTTATAGAAAGATCAAATCAAACTACAAAGGATATGTTAAACAAACAAAATGAGGTGGGAAATACCACCAGAAATAGATTACATAATGCTTTATTAATCTTGATTTTCTTAATGCTAATGAGAGAGAACAACAGCAGCAGAGAGACACTGGACAATAAAAATGCAAAAACAAAAAACCCTTCTTAATTAAGCCAGCCAGTACATTTCAAGGATGTGTTTACCTCAGGATGGAAACCAGGAGATGTACTACGTTGGGGAAGAGGTTTCACTCTTGTTTCCACAGAAGAAGAAAAGCTATGGATATCATCGAAATTAATAAAGATTCTGTTTGAAAAAGAGACTCCTCTTGATAAAGAGAAATGACAGCTCATCCACAGAGATGACAATCCTACAGGTAGTAAGGAAATCTCATAAGAATTGGGGCAAGGTTCTGTTCTTGCCTTTGCAGGATACACCCAATTTCAGAAAGTCGAGAGACCTTGGCCATCTAGATGCCTAAAGAAGAAGAGATAGCTATCCAGAAAGATTCACCAAGCAAAGAGAAATCTGACTTATGGTACCCATATCCTCTGGAGAGTAAAATTTCACTATCTAAACATACATATCTCCCTACTTCTCAGTATAATGATAGTCACAACCCACTTCAAAATCAAATCTGGCTTTGGAGCTAGACAGTGGCTATCCTTCTCTAAAGCCAAGCATGTTGTTAAAAGAAAAAAAATCAGAGCTTCTGTCTCATATCAGGAGCCACCTGGTATGGGACAGAAGGAAAGAAATTTAGAGAAACTTTTACTTCTCCCCATACCTACTTTGTTTCTATGGTACTTTTCGTTAAATATATGTCTATATGAATGCTTATGTTTTTCACAAAAGAAAAACAGTAGATTTTTATGCAGTAATATTTAAAGTTTTCAGGAAGAAGATGGGGCCCCACAACAACGATTCCACCTGGTTGATATAACGTCATAATGCTGATAGCACCACTTTAAGATCAGTTTTGGGTTACAAACTGCTCGAGATGGTGACCTTCTTACAACGTTCTGGTCAGAACTTCAAATAAAAACTTCAAAAAAAAAAAAAAAAAAACCAACAGACTACTCAAAGACTATCTACAATTGCACCAGACAGTAATCTTGAAACTTAATCATTTTAGTTTTTACAGGATCCCATAGAAATAACATTGCACCCATGACAGCTAAAAGTAATTCTAAAACACATGTCCCCTCTTCCAACAAAGTTTGTCCTCAGGGTCACAGACATCTATTAGGAGTTGGTTATAAGTGGTATAGGGTTGGGGCTGGAAATTAAGTAGGCACAGGAATCTCTTTAAAAAAGGGGAGAGGATTAAATGGGATAATAGGTAAATTAGTGTAAGCTTACTCACACTAATAATAATAGGAGTAATAGTGAGAATACTTGTGAACTATTATCTATAGACAATATACAATGGTATAGATTCTTGTATATTGATACAAATTCAAATTATCTTTGATATATTGAATATGCTCATATTTCTGTGTACAATATTTGTGCACATCTGAAAAGTTATTTTGTCATATTGTATGTATGCATGTTTCTATCTCTGCTTAAGATATTTACATATTGATGCAATTTTAGGATATATTCATCATATTGCATTATACATTTCTACCTCTGATCAAGACACTTATAAATTGCTTACATTTTGAGGTCATTGTCCTCATTTGCTGCACATTTGTTTAAAGACTGTTTAATATCATAATATGAAGGTCTAGTCTTTAAGCTATATAGGTATTAAGAATTATAGATCAATAGTCATCCATGTTTGTCATACTTATGGTTAACTAATCAGGTTCTTTAGATGCACAGAGATTGTATTCTGCATAGATAGGTAATCTTCAACTACTTCAAAGAACTACAGATCAAAAAAAACCTACAGAATATGGCATTTAATAACTTAGAATTCTGTTGATGTGAGACACGATTGCTCCTGGCAGCACCTATCTATTCCCAAGAGAATGTTGGGCACTGAAGACACTCCACTTGGAGCTTGTTTTCTTCTTGGCAAAACTGGCCTCTGGGCAAAGAAATGCCCCTGCCTCGACCATTGACGAAATGCGTGGTGTCCAGACTGGACAAACAAAAAGACTGCCAAACCTTGCCAAGACAGAGTAAGACAGTTTTGAAAATTTTCCTGCCTCTGGAAATGGTCTGTCACGCTAGGCCTTAGCCAAAGGTGATTGCCCTATCACTGTAAATAAGACTTTGGATGACTGTCCAGGTAGGTGATTGTCTCTGTCATTTTTTGCACCTTTTAGAAGTTGCTTGATGAACTTTAGAAGAACTTCCTGTTCTTAGGTCTTTGATGGGGTTAAAGACTAGATAGTTGTAGTTATTTTCCTCTCATGACTTAGCCATTTCTAATAAGACTTAGACTCTTTTGGATAGGATAACTATTGAGACATTTAGCATATTCTTCTTGCTTGATGTTCATGCTGGTTGTAATTCTAATTTTTATATCTGATATTTGTTCTTACTCTATGTAGTTTTGTATTAGGCTTAGAACTCTCTTATTTAGACAAAGGGGGGGGGCTGTAAGAACTCCTTCAGCTAACAGCCTTTAAGATACTGGCCCACTTTGGGCGTGGTCTCATATACTATATTTGCAGACAAAAAGCATGTGTGGTCCTCTTGGCTGTTGGATTCAGTTCCAATTCCCAGAGCACGCAGAGGACTGCAGATCCCTACTCTTTCTGTGAGTTTGCCCCTAATAAATAAGCCTTTATTATACTCCATTCTGGGCTAGTGTAGAAATCTTTTGTACTACAACAGCTAGTAATGGTAGAAAATAGTGTGGTGGGCAAAGAACCTGGCAATGGTGTTTATGAGGAAATAATGAGGTTACCAGAAGTGGATCATCCAAGACTGAGGATTTATATTGATCTGAAAAAGCAATGTGACTGGTCAGGCCATTCTATACATTTTTCATTTTAACTCACATGTCTGTTATTATACACGCCTATTAGACATATCATATCATGACAAAAATTCTAATCTACTGACAGAAACAAGAACTCTTGAGTCAAACTAAAAGAAAACTCACCATTTCTTACGTGAAATTTTCTTGTACGTGTCCACTTTCTTTTCTCCCCAAATTTCATTCACCACATTTTTTTTAAAAAAGAGTTACTGGATTTTTTTGTATGTGTGTGTGAGACTTTTTGTATGTACATGAGAGAGACAGGGCCAAGTGTCCAGGCTGGCCTTGAACTTGCTATGCAGTCAAGGATGAATTAAATTTCTGATTCTCATGCCTCTCTACCTTCTAAGTCCTGGGATGATAGCCTTGCACCACCATGCCCAGTCTGTGCAGTGATAGTGACTGAACATGGAGCCTACGCGTTAGGCAGGAACTCAACCTAAACTACATCAAGTCCAGTAAACCATCATAAGTTGAAAATGTACTTATTACATCTAACTACAAACATTATAGTGTAGCAACACAGTATACAATATCAACTGTTTACCCTTTCTACCCTTGTAATAAAATCTACAGCTTATTGCCACTGTCTAGTATCACAAGAGTGTGATACCTTATATCACCAACACAAGATCAAAATCCATATTCTTGAGTATCGTTTACATAGAATCAAAGTATTATTAAAAAATCAGAAGTCAAATTACTGTAAATGATATCTGCACTCCTTACTCTTAAAAAATTCTATTTTCACAATATAAGTCATATATATAATCTAAATACTTGTAACTATTAAAGAAATATGTATAGTAATTACTAAGTACAGTCGGACAATTTTTTTCATCCACTTGACTGATTTGGAATCACCTCAGACTGGTGAAACACACCTCTGGATGTGTCCATACAGGGTTTCCAGAGAGATTAACTAAGGTAGGAAGAACTACCATGAATATCAGCAACTTCATCCTATGGACCTGAGACCTTAACAGAATAAAAGGGGTAGGAGGAGAAAGCCAGGTGAGTGCTGGCATTATTCTTCTGCCCACTCCTCATCCACAAAGAAATAAAGAGCACCAGCCTTTGTCACAGCCCTGACTGCCAACTATATCAAAGTACATGGGGCCAAACAAACATGAAATGAAGACTCTGAAACCTTGAATCAAATTAAGCCACCCTCCTTTAAACCATCCTCTCATGTTTGTGATCACAGAAACACAACAGTAAATAATACAATAATCTTTCAAAGCAAAAGCACCAGATCCAGATGAGTCAACTAGTGAACAGTACCAGACAGTTAGGAAATACCTATCAATAAAAATAAGTTGAGAGCACAGCAAACATTCGGGAGGTGGTGGCACATGCCTTTAATCCTGGCACTTGGGAGGCAGAAGTGGGCAGATCTCTGAGGTGGAGACCAGCCTGATCTGCAGAATGCGTTTCAGGACAGCCAAAGCTACACAGAGAAACCCTGTCTCAAAAAACAGAAACAAAAACAAAAAAGAAAGAAGTAGAAAGAAACCTACTCAACTTATTTCAGTTCAAAATTATCTTATATTTATTTTATTGCACATCCAGGAATGCATCCCAGGTCTTCATGCATGCTAGGCGAGCATCCCATCCCTAACTACAAGCCCTGTCTCCCAAA
This sequence comes from Alexandromys fortis, assembly GCF_014885135.2. NCBI lineage: Eukaryota > Metazoa > Chordata > Mammalia > Rodentia > Cricetidae > Alexandromys > Alexandromys fortis. Next base: position 12,815,492 of record NW_026067912.1, on the reverse strand, counting down.
TTATATTAATGTACAAACTGAAAATATTTCAAGAACCCAAACCTAGAAACCAAACATCTCTCAGGAACAAAGCTGTAAAAACTCTCAGCATTTCAGCAAATGGAATCCAATGATGTATAAAGAACTAAAGAGCAGGACAAAGAAGGAATTATCTTGGGTATGCAAGGCTGGCTCAACATATAAAATCATCAACAGCATACAAAATGAAAACCACATAATACCAACTTATATAAAAAAGCATTTAACAAATGTAATATCCATTTATGATTTAAAAAAAAACAAACCTCAACCGAGAGCTGGGCAGTGATAGTGCACACCTTTAATCCCAGCACTCAGAGATGGCAGATCTCTGAGTTTGAGGCCAGCCTGGTCTACAGAGCAAGTTCAAAGATAGCCATGCGACAAGGAGAAACCCTATCTCAGAAGAAAAAAAGAACAAGAAAAACCTCAACCAAGAATGAAGAGAAACTCTCTCAGCTTGATTCGGAATACTCCTGGAAAATAAAAACTACAATGAGGTCATGTTTAGTGAGATATTTAAAACAGCCTCCCACTGAGATCAGGAACAGAGCAAGAGGTCCTTCTCTCCATTACCTCAGGTTTCGTTTGTTTGTGCGCTCTGTCCCCGCCCCGCCCCCAAACATGATAACCTTAAACTCACAATTTCACCAAGGCTGGCCTTAAATGTGGGAACCTCCTACCCCAGTCTCCCATGCGCTAGGATTACAAGCCACCATGTACATCTGCTTATAGGTGTTAAGAGCAACTTTACTTACAATTTTTCAAAACTTAGAAACAACTATCACTTAGGTACATTTAGACAATGAAGAATTATTAATCATAACTAAAGAGAAATGAGATTATTGAGTAGTCAAGAGAAGACATGGAAGAATCTTAAGCAAATATTACTATTTTAAATGAAAGAAGGAACTTTGAGAAAGCTACACACTATATGATTCTCCCAGCACGCTAATCTGGAAGGAAAACAATGGAGGTTATTCAAAGTCCGGAGATGAGGTAAGGAGGGAAGAGCTGGCAGAGCACAGGGTTTTTAGGATAGTGCACTTACTTCCTACACTGTTACAGTAGCGACACATGCCACTGTATGTTGCCCAAATCTACAGAATATACAATCCTGATGTTGGTAACAGGAGAGGCTATCCATGAGGGGAGTAGGGGGTATAAGGGCACTCTACATCTTCTGTTCAGTTTTTCTAAGAGCCCAGAAGTGCTCTAAAAAAAATTAAGTCTATTTAAAATATGTCCTAAGTTTCATGACTCATGCTTACACTATTTGAATCACTGTTTTTATGATGCCCTCTTACGTGTACAACTTTCTAGAGACTGAAGAACCTTCTGAAGACTGTTAGGAAATGAGGCAAACTACATCACTATGATTCTAACCAGTGAATTTTTAACTTGAAGATTCATAACACATCAGATATTTTCATTTTTCTAATACAGAAATATAAACAATTTCTGTCTAAAGAACAGAAATGAGACAATAATCTGTTCTATTACAAAGATAAAGTAATCTCGTACCCGAATTATTAGGTTTGTCCATATGAAATGCCAACTTACACATATATAAAAATGTAAAGTGTATTACTCCCAAAACATACAAATAACTACTCAATGTTATTCTTACTGCAAGTAGGAATCAGCTATTGGTTTTAAATGTATCCCAACTAACTCTGGGTTAGCAACCTAAGCAATATTACAGAGCTGGTTTCCTTCTGGGTATTCAGTTGCCTATCAAGTAACAGCATGAACTCTATGTAGATTTAGGGGATTTAAATGACAACTCTAATCCCAGTCATGTAAGCCTAAGCCAGTCAGAACCCATCAATAATTTACTAATTTGTAAAACAAGGATAATTCATTAATTTATTTTGAGGATAAAACATGATGGTGAAAATCTTAACAAATACCACGTACACAATATAATTATTAAATTAACAACATTTTATAATTATATATTGCCTTATCTTTCACATCATCATCAATGCATAAATAAGGCTTAATTACCAACCTTAAAATAATAATAAAACTAAGTTACAATACTAATAAAAAGCTCAGCAAATTTAAAAGGAAATTTTTATTTTTAAAATATAATTTGTTAAAAAAATTAATGAATCACTTACTGATGTCTATCCTCTGTTCTACAGGTAAAGGATTGATTCGGGTAACAAGTTTTGAAAGACATGTTGCTGCAAGGAGCTGAGCATAGGATGTCTGTAAAGAACAGTAATTTTTATTATCATCACAAAAATAGAATAGTCAAAAAATAAGAAATTTTTCTAAGCAAAAACAGTAATTTGTCGAGTTCTCCAAAGTTGTACATGTATGACAAATAAGACCCATGACTACAGTCTCTCATAACACGTCATCAGCTGAAGGAGGTGTAGAGTCAGTTCAACAGCACCAAGTAAATGGAAAATAAATGTCTGAACAAGCTTAAACCAAACACTCGTACCATGGCCTAGCAGTTCTGTGCACTCTGCGCTCGTAATACCACCAAACACACCTGCTCCCACACTTCCGAAGGCTGCGCCCAAAACAGTTTTTCAGTGCTTCCCCGCGATAATTTCTCTGTTCCTTCTGGTTTATTTCTGACTGTGGCTGGCCATGAACTTTCACTTTTGTTTAAAGATTTGCGTTTTTAATCTATGTTTATGCACGTGTGCTCACATGAGTTTATGCACACTCCATGTGTGCCGGTGTTCTCGGATTCCTGGGATGAAGTTAGAGGCCACTGTGAAGCACGGATGGGAGAGCTGTGAACTGACCGTGGATCCTCAAGGAAGGAAAGCAAGTGCTCGTAACCACTGAACCAGTTTCTGAACATACCACAGTGTATTCAAGCTATAAAGTCATGTTCATCCTCAAAATTCAGTTCATATATTCATTCTACTCCCAAAAAGTTCTTACCAAATTGTACTTTTTCTCTAGATTACAAGGTGGGGGAAAAAAAGATCCATAAGCAATATATTATTTTCGTGTAACCTGTAAGCTAAAGATGGTTTTCACAGCTTTAACCACTGAAAACAACTTTAAACAGTATTTTGTAACATGTGAAAAGCAGGTGCAATCTCAACTTCAGGATGATGAAGTTTATGATGCACAAAGCCTTGCCCGGTGTTTACCTGCTGTCCAAGGCTTACTGCATGGGTAATGGCAGATCCTAGCAGCTAAAACTGACCCGCTTTACGCTCAAACCCGGCTGCTTGCTGCTCATGTGCCACAGACTGTAGTGATGCAACTCCAGTCTCCAGAGTGTCACAGGGACTGAGCCAACACAAGCCATACCTTTCATCGTATCAGTGCATAGCCATCATGTCAAGAAGAAAATGCCTAAATGTCAAGGCATAGTGTTCAATTAGTAGCAGATCAGTGAGTTTTCCCTAATGGTGCTACAGCTACCTGTGGTAAAAGAATTATATGTCAACTATTTCAAACTAAGCAGGCATAACAAGAGTTCAACTTAAGAAAGTCAGTAGTCTTTCTGAAATTTAAAACAGACTATGTCAGAACAGCAGTTTCTTTTTTAAAAAGAAGTAAAAAATGAAATCAAAGTTAAGTTTACAAGTAGCAGCTGGGCAGTGGTGCACAGCTTTAATCCCAGCACACAGGAGGCAAAGGCAGGTAGATCTCTGTGAGTTCTAGGCCAGCCCGGAATACAGAATGAGTTCCAGAACAGCCAGGGCTACACAGAGAAACCCTCTTCCTCTCCCACCTCAAAGAAAGTTTACAAGTGGCTCATTATTTAGGTCAAGTAAAGGAATCCTTACTAATGATGAGTTAGTCACCATTATCCTCCTGTAGCTGCTGACGTTAGTAGAGAAAATAAACTTCACTGGCCTTTCAGTGAGATCAAATGCTTTACAGGCAAGGCTAGTGACCTGCGAAGATTATCATTAGCTTTCAGTGAATGGGTGGAGGTTACTAATAACTGTTCATGCTATTAATGCTACTGACACTTGCCATCTACTTATTCTAGAAGTCAAGTAAGAATGGGAAGCAATTAAAAAACTGTTTCTTTTTACGAAGAATCTGTGGAACTACAGACAGAATATTTTCAAAGGAGCTGAGGAAGCATTAATTAAATATAAACCTTAGGTAGAATCTGCTATACATGTGTGACAACTGTACATGAAGCAGAAAAGGGCTGGTCAAAAGCTTGTAAATAATTATAATAGTAATAACTTTGAAGTCTGTATCATTCACTTCATTACAGGCATTTATTCTGGAGTGGACATCTAAATCACCCCTAACTTAATGAACCAGGAGTCTTCATTTACTTTTGTGAGCTCATCTTCCACTGTGGAGATTTCTGCCAGATCAAGATGCTGAATACCCTGACTTGCCCCCAAAAAGGCAGACTAATAGCTTGTCAGAGATAAATTGGATTTTTTTTCTTTTTTTAAGCTCAGGTCTGACAGTGAAAGTTTACAGATAAAGCAAAGCCACTATTTTTCACTATTAAATGGCTTTACAAATTAGTTCATACAACAAACTTGTTCTCTCAATGAGAACAACCTAGTGCCTAATGTGCAGGATATAGCACTTATACAGGGGATGGCAAGATGAGTGAGACTCAAGTTAGTAGGAAACAAGTAACATTGTGTGAGTCACAAGGACCACCAGGCCACTTCACTCAGCCCGACACTGAGAGAAGCTAAAATACGTAGTGAAAGCGCCACTTCCAACACGTTTTCTCATCTCCAACTACAGTCCCAGTAGCAATGTTTATACTGATGCAAGTATAATGAAAATTTCCATATTAGAAAATCCATTTTGCTGTGCAACTGAAGACCTTCTACCTAATTTTTAATTGGAAACTATTAATCTGCAACACAATGATAGGCAAAACGTCATACATCAAGAGGATAAGACACAGAAATGCCTTCTAAGTGAAAGTATGCGTAATGCCAGATGAGACGCCAAAGCGCTGGTATAATGTTTGGCAGCATCTAAGTTTGTGAAGATATTTTCAAAGGTATAAAATCTTAGCCAGCATGACAGGATACACCTTGAATACCAGCACTTTAAAAGCAAAAGCAGGTAGATCTCTGTGAATTCAAGGCCTGCCTGGTTTACAGAGGGAGTTCCAGGTCAGCCAAGGTTCAGCCAAGGTTCTCACACAGTGAGATCCCATTGAGAAAAAAAAATGCATCATTTCATTATAAGTCTGCATGAAATATGAACATCTGCCATCAAGTCCAATAACAGGAAACACCAACTTTAAACTCCAATTAATTCCAAATATTTTATCAGCCAACCTGTATGACATAAAAAAACTACATTTGGTGATTATACTTTGAATTCTACCAACATAATTTTGAGGATTTGTTTTCTCTATTTTCTTTTTTTGGAGGGGGGGGTTTCGAGACAGGGTTTCTCTGTGGTTTTGGAGCCTGTCCTGGAATTAGCTCTGTAGACCAGGCTGGTCTTGAACTCACAGAGATCCGCCTGCCTCTCCCTCCTGAGTGCTGGGATTAAAGGTGTGCACCGCCACCACCGGGCCCGTTTTCTCTATTATTACAATTATGAAATCCCAATTTTGACTCACAAAGCCTAAAATACTACATGGCCCTTTATGGAAAGTTTGTCACCCTTTCTGTAAAACATAAGTCTCTTTCTGTGGTATTTTCCATATCATTTCATACCTCTTTATTTATAGATCTGTGCCTCTCTAACTAAACAGTGAACTACTTTAATTCATGTAAATAGGTCAAGTAAGCTGTATGGTATTGGTTATGTTTCAGTATGTGCTGACTGCTGAGTCAATGTTCTTCTCTTGATCGATCAATCGATCGATAGACAGACAGACAGACAGCTATAAATGTATAGGATGAAGGTATAAAGAGGCAGTGAGCACTCTTCTGAACAATCCTTTGATTTTTCCAGAGTTAATCATAACTACCTACGACATTTGGATTTTTTAAGTTATTTCTGAAATAAATTTTTAGGACTGGAGATGTAACTTGGCAGTAGAAAGCTTGTTTAACATGTAAAAGGTCCTCGTTCACTCCCTAGCATTATGAAAATAAACATATAAAATGTGACATAAAAGCAGGTCAAGAACTAAGAAACTATTCCAACACATTCTTGTTTCTACTTTGTGGCCATTTCTGGGGCTTTCTAATTCTTTCCTGCTTAACCCCTCTGACAGGAAATTATAATAAATAGATGTGGCAAAAGCTGCGAGTATCACTGCTAACACTGCTTGCTATTACTGTTAATACTGGCCTTGCATGGTTAATCACTTAACACATACTTACTGTTCCTTGTTCTAATAAAAGTTGACACTTGCTGAGACATTCTGGGCTGTCAATCAGTTCCAAGAGTGCTTTCTCAGCCTCTATTCTTTCTGTGAGATCAGTCCCTACGTAGAGATGAGTACACAATGCTTCCAATTCGGCCAAATTCTTCAGAGGGAGAAAAAAAAAGACATTTGACTTAAATAAAAATAAATAAATATATATATTAGACACAGAAAATGAGATGCAGAAATACTTATATACATTCAATCAATATATAGTTATTGTTCAGCAATGACTCACTTAGATATAGTAAAAAAGAGGCATATCTCCTATTTCCCAAATTACTAACTTAAAAATTGAGTTATGCAATGCAACTTAATAGGGAAGATTCTCTCCTTAAGGAGCTCGCAAGGTTATGCCTGAAGAATGACATCTATGCTAAAACGTTCAAAACCAAGAATGCCTCAAACCTAAAGGGCAAACCAGACGGAGAAAAGATTAGAAGGTAGTGGAGGCAAAGAAATAACATTTACAAGGTCTTGAAATAAACCGAATGTACTCATTTCAAGGCATTAAACAGTGGCCAATAACAGCCAGGAGATGCCCAATGAAGCTAGAGGCTAGAATGAGCACACACAAGCTGCCCACAGATCAATTTAAGCTCTTCTGTTGTTTCCAATCCTACTGCAACCTATAACAAAAGAATTAATGATAATTATATGTAAGCTGACTTGGACCTTCTGAACTCATAGTGCTTCAGGTCATAATTTTTGATCCTACAATATTTCTAACAACATTCTAGCTAGTTATTGCCCAGGTTTTTATCTTATAAGCACAAAGACTAATCCATTCTTTCTACAAACACAGTATCATCTGATGATATAGAATACAGGGAAACAGTGAACTACCAAGTGAATTCAGTTTAAAAGAATCTTGTTAAAGCCGTTCACTAAAACAAAAGATTTGACTTGGGACTTGAATTATATTCTTGACAAAAATATTGGCAGAGATTTCAAAAACAGGTAGCCAAATGAACATAATGGGTTATTCCAAAAGAAATGCCAACTTTGTTCTGGCCTGAATTCTTTTTGTTTTGGTTTGATTTTTTGTTTATTTGTTTTGTTTTTTGAGACAGAGTTTCCCTGTGCAACAGCCCTAGCTGTCCTGGAACTAGCTCTTTTAGACCAGGCTGGTCTCAAACTCACCAAGATCTGATTGCCTCTACCTCCTGAGTACTGGTACTAAAGACGTGCTCCACCTCAGCCCGGATTCTGGCATGAATTTTTATATCCAGTTTACAGCTGCAGCAGGCTTCACACCTCTCAAATCCCCAAGCAGCACTAAAAAGGAGACGCCATGGCTCCCGTGCTTGTTCCCACTTCTCTCTTTGTAGGTCCTTCACATTTCCCACTTCCCTATTTGTGCCACAACCCAGTAGCCAAGACTCGAGAATTTTCCAAAACTAAAGTTTCATATTGATTCATTAAAATAAGGACCCCCACCAAACACAGTGGCACATACCTGTACTCCCACCGTCTAGGAGGAGGCAGGAGTACTGCCCTACGTTCATCACTTCACTTAGAGTTAAAGAGGCCAAGATGTACACATTGTACACTTTATACCACTGTAAGGTAAAGAACTATACCCCTAAAAGACAGGTCTAATTCCTAACCCTCAGAGTCTATGAGGAAAATCTTCATTAGAAATAAGGTCTTTATAAACCTTTAGTTAAGGAATTTGATGAAATCATCATAGATATGGAGTGGGCACTAAATCTAACTCTAAACTCAATTACTGGCATCCTTATATGGAAGGACACAGTTGTACATTTCTATAATCCCAGCATTCAGGAGGCTGACACAGGAAGGCTGAGAGTTCAAGGCCATCCTGGGTTTCATAGGAAATTTCCAAACAAAATGAAAAAGTCTTCCCTCATAGACCGGAGGCCCTGGCCCCCTTTACTGTACAGCGGAACTTTCCCTAGAAATCCATGAAATATAAAGATTGATCACGAAGCTAGGACATTCTGTCTATCAGGGCACCAATACAGGTGGGGACACGTGAGTGCCTGCCTGGGACTCTTAGAGCATCATGAACTGTGACAGTAAGACACGGCCCAAAACACCAAATGTTCTTGGAGGTACCAATGTTCACTTCCCTAAATTGATAAATTGAAACATTAAGTCAGTAAAATATTGCCTTCTTTTCAGATTGTAAACATGTTTCCATTGGAGGATAGAGAAAAACAGAACACTTGGAATAATAAAACCTTTTGCAATTGAAAATGAAAAGAATATCATTTGCACCTTCATAAAACTATTTGCAAAAGTAACTCTCATAAACATGGAAGTTGGCCATACTTTTAATGGTCTTTATCACCACTCTCTCTTTAAAAAGGAGTAATTTTCTGGAAAAAGAAAGGGAGAGGGAGATTTTAGATGCAGCGAGATACAGAGGAGAGAGCCATAGGAAGACAGGCAGAGACTGGAAAGTCACATCTAAAGCCAGGAAGTACCAAAACTTCCAAAAGCTAGGGTGAAACCTTCATAAAGAACCAACCCCATTTACCCCAGTCTTCTGGCCTTCAGAACTGAGAATAATTTTGAGTTTTAAGCCACCCCACTTGTGGCATTTGTTACAAAGGATCCAGAAAACCAATATTTAAAATATATAAATGTTAATATTAGTCAAATCAATGTTATCTAATTATCCAAAAAAAGCCTATTAAGAAACATCGTGGAAAGGTCTGGATCATATTTGCCTTCCTGTATTGATTTAATAAACTTCAAGGCAGAAAGATAGTATATAGTATATAGTTAGTGTTCAGTTGACATTATCAATTACCCCTTGTTCAAAGACGTTTCAAATTACTTTTTAAAAAACTTTTAGATTATTTTATGAGTGTTTTAACATTTATTGTTATATATATGGGTGTTTTATTTGCATGTACGTCTGTGCATTAGATGCATGCACTGCCTTCAAAAGAGGGCACTGGATCCCCTGGAACTGGAAATACAGTTAGTCATCTTTCTGAGTACTAGGAATCAAACCTAAGTCCTCTGGAAGAGCAGCCAGTGCTCTTAACTACTGATCCACCTCCCTAGGCCAATATTTTAAATTAACAAATGAGAAGTAGTAAAATATTAAGAGGGGAAAGTTTGAACTTTTATAAAAGATTTGAAGGGTACATCAAGTTTTCTGTTACTGTAATGGTTTAAAAAAATTCTGGTATGTTAAACATTAAACCTTTCCAGACAAAGATTCTTGCTCTGGTAGGAAGGTATGACCCAAACACTGCTAACCAACCAATCTTCTGACTAGCATGTGGTTTCCCAGAGAACCTATCTACAGTCTTTTATCTTTCTCAGTAGACTGATAAATTTTCATCTTGGTTTCTATAAACTGGTGTCTGAGAATATAGTAAGAACGGCTCAGAAAGGCATGCTGTCCCAATTCACTGACATGTTTGGATTATGAAAGCTTCTAAGGTATAGTGTCAACATTAGAAACACACATAAATAATAAGTACAATGAGAAGAACCGGATCTGGTAAACCTCCAAAGGTAACTAGCAAATATCAACAGAAAGACCCACTGTAAGACCCTAGTGGACAATGATTGGATCTTGCCTTCAGATTAAATACACATCTTCCTAGCCAGCCTTTAATTCCAGCACTCAAAAAGCAGGGACAGACAGTTGAACTTGAGGCCAGCTGGTCTACATCGTGAATTTCAGGCCAGATAGGGCTAAACAGTGAAACCCTGTCTCCAAAAACGCCAAATTCAAAAACGCCAAAAACAAAGAAAAAACGCAAGATCATCACAATTTTATGGACTTATTTCTTTGTATCTGACATGCAATTATTGGCCCCTAAATGTGATTTATTTCTATATAGAAAGTCTTGCCTAGTCTCTATCAACAGATGAATACTAAGCAAAAGTCAAGTAACAAAAATATGTTTTCAAGGTGCTTTGTTACTAGAAAGCAGGTCACTAGTTTCTTGGCTGCGTGGAAGGGACAGCAAGGGAGTAAGGAAGGGGAAGGAGAAGGCAGCCAAGGAGGACAGCAAAAAAGCATAAGAGCATAAGGAAACATACATGAACAATGGCTATTTTCATATTGTGGTGAGAATTTCACAGATGTATGCATATGCCAGAACTCACTCTATTGCAGTTTAAGCACATGTATTATTACGTGCCATTAAATTTCACTAAAAAAGCTTTTGCTCCAGAAAATAAAACAAAAATTGCTAACAATCTTTAAAGAGATAAACCTCAAATATCCCACCGTAAGACTCTAAAGTTCATTTCAGTTACTTCCCTATATCTTTCCTGCCTTCTGGGATCAAACTTCATGGCTGTCACTAGTATACACTGCCTTCATTTTGAGGTTGTTTCGTACAAACTGTTCCTCCCTTCTGTTAGTTGAGCATCCCTGAAGGCTTATACCTGGGCCTCTTGGAACTAACTCTTCCTTCAACAATGAATCAGATATTACATTGGTACAAAAGGAGTTGCAGGTTTGGATTGTAAATTTTAAATAATTATAGTAGGCTTAAAGCACAATTTTATTAATCAAAATACAAAGTATTAAAAAGCAATATATTTTTGCCGATGAGAAATAACTTTATTTATTCCTTTAGATCCATGCTTTGAAATTAGACAAATTCTTAGAAAGCAATTTCCACATTCTGTGGGTTATAGAAGTGGTTTTTTCATTGTTAAACACTGTCAAGGTACTTGTAGAAGTGGTAGGAAGATGGTAAGAGGTCAGGTGAACATGGTAGATGAGGCAAAAGTACAAAGTTCAATGAATACTGGAGCACTGATTGTGCAGCATGCAGTTCAGGTTTGTCCTGGAGAAGCAGGCCCTTTATGAACACTGCCCAATGCAGCTGTGGGTGCTGCAGCCTTTTGGTGCTCATGTCATGGACTTGCTGAGCACATTTCCCAGATGTCATGGTTTGATAAGAATTCATTGATCACGTAGTAGACCAGACAAGCAGCAGACCACCCAACTGTGACTATGACCTTCTTATGGTGCAAGTTTGGCTCTGGAAAGTACTTTGGATTCTCCTCAGTCTAACCACTGAGCTGTTCATCAACAATTGTCATATTTAATTCATTTTTCTGTCACACATCACAGTCTGATCAAGAAGTGGTTCATCATTGTTGGGAAGAAAAAGAGATGCACCAATTCAAAACATTTTTCTAAAAAAAAATGTTCAACCAACTCACGAGGAATCCATTTACCAAGTTTTTCTGCTGGAGTACTTGTGGCCTTTTTGGAGGATTGTGTCACTGTAGAGGTGGGCTTTGAGGTCTCATATGCTCAAGACATACCAGTGTCTCAGTTCACTTCCTTTTGCCTACTGATCAAGATGTAGAAATCTCAGCTACCTTTCTAGCACCATGTCTGCCTGCTTGCCAACATTTTCTACTGTGAGAACAATGAACTAAACCTTCTGAACTGTAAGCCAGCCCCAATTAAATGTTCCCTCTTTGTAGGAGTTGCCGTGGTCATGGTGTCTCTTCATGGCAATAGCAACCCTAAAACAGTAATAAACAACTAAAATTTTTAAAATCACTCAATTTGCTTTTTGTCTTCATCATTTCTATAATGTAAATCAAAAATAAACAGTAATATCACAAGCAAAAAGCATACAGTGAGAAATACATATTAAAATACATATTAAAAAATACATATGATTTACAACATAACCACATGTGTTAAGAATATCAAATGACATATTTCCACAATGCAAAACTACAGTACCTCTGCAACAACCAAATAGTTCTTTAGGTGCCTCACAGTTTACCAGAGTATTCTCATCTTTTCTTAAGTCAATTCTGAAAACCAGACTCCTACCAACTATATAAGTTGAGAGGGCACGTGCATGTAGGCTGCACAGAGTCATTTAGTAAACAGGCAAAACTAAGTCAATGACAAGTCTACATGTAACAGGCACCTCCCTCACCATCTGCCATTCTTTAGTCACTGTCTACCTGCCACCAATGTCTAATTCCTACTTTTAACCTACACACACACACACACACACACACACACACACACACACACAGCCAACCAGCAGAAACCAAACTAAACATGTCTCCAGCAGATCTCTACTCCAAGTGTCCTTTTCCAGTGGTGCTGGAGCTCCAGGCCAGGACCTAGATTCACAAGCTTCATGCTGTCTTCTGTTTTCCCTCTCCTTTGATCCTCTGGCAATCGGGGTGAGGTAGCCACTAGTTCAATCAATGTAAACTCCCAGGAATCTACAAGGGTGACACCAGCTAAGATTCTGTTGCGGGAGGTCCTTCCGCCCCTCCAACCAATAGCTGCTGTGATACCAGCCCATTGGGGTGTGGTCTCTCTCCCTTTAAAAAAGCGGCTATTTCCTCTGCTCGCTCTCTTCTCTTCCTGCTCCTCTGGAGACTAGACTCCCTTCCTGGTTGTGCAGATGGCTGTTGTCTGGGATGGTGATCTGTAAGTTTTTTTCCCCTTTAAATAAATAACACCCTATTAATCATAACTCCAAACTGGTGTGGCCTTGTTCGTGACTTATGCCTTCAAGATTCCTAGTAATGCAGGACATGGAGCCTGAACCAGCCATCTTCTGTAACCAGGCAAGGCCTCAGGTGGAGGGATTGAAGCACAAACTCAGCCACAATACCTTCCACCTACAATTTGTTCTGCCTGTAAGATGTGCTGGGGTGAAGGTGGTGTAGACCTTGTGCAAGTGGTCAACCAAAGACTGGTCCAGCTTAAGATCCATGCCACAAAAGGGAGCCCACACCTGACACTGTCTGGGGAGTGCCAGGACCCAGAGGATGGATAGCCCAAAGCCCTAGGAATAAACCAATGAAATGATTCCTAATGATATTCTGCTCTACTATAGACCAGAGTCTAGCATATCCATCATCAGAGAGGCTTCATCTAGCAACTGATGGGAGCAGATGCAGAGACCCACAGCCAAAGATAGGTGGAGCTCAGCGAATCCTGTGGAAGATGGGGAGGATTATAGATGGTCAAGGACTACACACACACACACACACACACACACACACTCCAAAAATAAAAAAATAAAACCCCCTCACACAAAATCAACTAATCAGGGCTCATAGAAACTGAACCAATAACCAGGGAGCCTGCATGGGACTGACCTAGGCCCTTTGCATATATTTTATAGTTGTGTAACTTGGAGTTCTTGGGGGACTCCTAACAGAGGGAGTAGAGGCTGGGGCTGTCTCTGATTCTTTAGGTTGCTTTTGGGACCCTGTTCCTCCTCCTGGGTGGCCTCATCCAGCCTTAACTAGGAGACATGCCTAGTCTTATTGGAACTCGATAAGCCATGTTTGGATGATATCCCTGGGAAGCCTGCCCTTTTCACAAGGAATATGGAAGTGAAGTGGATGGGGGGGGGGGGGGGGGCAGGTAAGGTGGAAGGGGACTGGGAGGAGAGGTTAGAGGGGAAACTGCAGTTAGAATATGAGAGAAGAAAAGAATTTTTTAAAAAAGTGATTGTGGTGGTTTGAAAGGAAATGTCCTCCAAAGGGAGTAATACTATTAGGAAGTATGGCCTTGTTGGAGCAGGTGGTCTTGTTGGAGGAAGTGTGTCACTGTGGGTCTCATATATGCACAAGAGACCACCCAGTATCACAGACCACTTCCTGTTGCCTGCAAGTCAAGATGTAGTACACTCAGCTTCTTCTCCAGCACCATGTCTGCCTACACACCACCATGTCACATCATGATAATTGACTAAATCTAAAAATGTAAGTCACCCCAATTAAATGTTTTTTCCTTTGTAAGTGTTGCCATGGTCATCGTGTCTCTTCACAGCCAAAGAAACCCTAAGACATTCTGGCCTTTGCCCTCAATTTCTGTCATAGTTGACAGCAGTTATATTTTTAGTACAAGCACTGACCATACCTAGTCACAGGTTCAAGGTTTTGGCTTAGGGTGATGATTTGGGATCACAGGTTACCAGTGGAACTCAAAATTATCAGTCATGTCTAAGTAATGAATCTTCAATAAACACTGTGGGTACTAGAGAGTAGGTGAGCCTTCCCACCTTACAGTGGTACATGCAACATGGATACCAGGAGAATATCCTATTCCGAGGACAAAAGAAGATGTATTTTAGAATCTTCAGATTATCCTCTATGTGTCTCCCTTTAGCCAATCTTCTTTCCCTATAAAGAATCACAATTACGAATTCGATAATTTTGATAATTGATCATCTTGATGAACTCCGTAAGCCCTACTGAGAAACTGACAGACCTCGGGGTGGCTGTGGGAAATCCCTGAATTTGCTGTTGGTGCCAGGAGGACTTTTATGGACTGTGGCCAGCTCCAGGTGCACAGCAATTTCCTTTACTCATCCAGCTCTACCAACCGCTTCTCTGTGAAGATCCCACTAATACTCAAACACTGGGGCAATTAAGGAAATGTTCCAATATGGCTTCCAATGCTCTGGACTTCTCCAGAGGCTGCTTAGGAATGAGAGGAACGTGTCAGAGTAAACACTGGTCCAATGAGTGGGCATAAGCTTTGGGATCTGACACTCCCTTACTGAGTGATCACTGCTTTCCCCAAGTCTCACTGCTGAAACTATAGAGGAAACATCAGAAACCACCGTGAAGGGTAAAGTAGAAAGGGAGTGTCCCAGTGACTGCCACACTTCAGACAACGGCCACCTTTCCCAAGCCACTGCTCATCACCTAACACTGTGCATCCCTCACTCACGTCTAGAGTCAATCACCAGCCGAAGTAGGGATTAGAAGACTAGCTAATGGTCTCTGATTCCAAAACCATTCAGAGAGCAAACCACTCAAGTCCACTAAGCTTCGCCGTATCATAGGTAGGCTACTTATTCCCGATTCTGTTGCTCTTCGTTGTGCTCCCCAACCTGGACCTCCTCCTCAAAGACAACCCAGATCCATTTCTTCTTTGGAGACAAGAATACACCCTAACTCACTGGCTCTGAACAAGGATGCTTGTGACTGAACTGACTGTAGGAATGATGCCTTCCTCTGCCTTCCAGAAAGTAAGAACATGGATTCAAGGGTAAAAAGCACAGCATGGCCAGTCCACACAGGCAGCATTGCCCTGGGGACATTTATGTCAATTAGCAAGTGGGAAAAAGACACTGAAGCAATGCCCTAAAAAATGTTACTTTAATGAATATTTCTGGGACTATATGACCAGTTTGGGCATCAACATCTAACTTTTTCTAATACTGCCCTTGGGTATGAAGGCTTCCAGGACTTGGCAATTTACCAGGCACCATCTTTCCAAGTCCAAAGAAGTTCCAAAGTTCTTCCATACCTTCTAATTTACTCAAGACATACCTGTCCTATGTACATCTGATTATCTACTTATGATTCACAGTAAGTTCTCCCTGTAAAAAAATCCCCACAGGGCGTATTTACTAAAGTAACAATAAGTATGCAATTCTGACCTGGGACACATAAACAAACAACAAAAGAAAAAGGGTAAGTCAAAACATAGAATGTGGGTCTATTTCCGGCTTGGAAACACCCCTTAGAAGAAGCAATAAAGCACTAAGTTCGTGTGACCAGAGGATCTGTATAAGTCTAAAAGGGTAAAGACACATTTTCACCAAGTTAAGACTCTGCCTACTTCTCTAAGGTCATCTGCCAGGCGACATCTCCCCTGAGCTCTTTCTTTTCCAATTAGTCTTAGGATCCAGGAACAAGCTTTCAGAGGATGTCAAGGTCTTCCACAATCCTTTGCTTTGCCCACACCGTCTTTCTGCCTCTGTGGTCTTCCTTTCCTCTTTGCCTGGTCATCTACAGTTCCGACAATCCCTGCGTTCCTTGGAGTTTGCTCAGAGGCATATGTACCAGCGGTAGGAACCAAGTAACAAGTGGAGGCTCCACTCTGCAGACGCGATCGCCTGCCCGCTTTCGGTGCTCCCGCGATATCCCGTGACTAATTCTACCATAACAGTTTTCACGTGTGCAGTAATTACTGCGCGCTCTAAAAGGATAAGGGCGGTAGCTGATGTCGCCCCGCAGCCCCAGAACGTTCCGCCACCGTACAGACACCAGTGGGGAGGCTCCGTAGACGCCGGTGGGACGAAGACCCGTTGAGCGCCGGAGCCACCAGGCAGACGCACCCCTCCAGCGCAGCCCGCGCCCTGCCCCCGAGGCTCCTCCAATGAGGCTGCGCGCTCCCGGCCGCGCCGGGCCCCGACCCGCCCGCCCGCCTCCGGCCAATGACAATCCTCTAGCCGCGCTCCCGCGCTCCCGCCGCCCCGGCCTCCGAGCCCAGGCTCCCCGGGAGGGCGCGGACCGCGGGCTGGGCGTGAGGGCTGCCAGGCGGCCCCTCCGCAACCGCTCCCACCTGCCCGGACATCGCTGCAGCCCACGCCGACGAGGGCGGAATCGGGTGGGCGAGCGCAACCCGCCGCCGACTCGCCGTCCCCGGGCAAGGGGCTGTGCTCGCTCGGGGTCGCGGCCTGGGCCCCCCCCCCCCCCCCCCCCCCCCCCCCCCCCCCCCCCCCCCGCGCCGCCCGCCACCCGCCACCGCCGGAGCTCCAGGCCCGCAGCCCGGCGCACTGACCTGAAAGTGCAGCGCCATCTTCTCGGAGCGGCGCGGGCCGCGCGGCCCTAGGGCTGAGGGGAGGGGGAGCGAGGGCGCCGCGCGAGCCCGACCGCCGCGGGATCCCCACGCTGCTCGCTCCCTGTGGTCGGCGCGCTCCGCTCGGAGCCCGGAGCGGCAGTGGGCGGGGCTGGCGGGGCGGAGGGGGCGTGTCCTTGGGGCGCCCACGCCCAACCGCCGGTGCGCCCCTGTTGCAACCGCTGCCACCTCAGGTCTGAGCCTCTGACCTCTGCCCTTTAGCCCACCACCACGACCCAACTGCCTGCCATGGCAACCACCATATTTTTTTTTTCTTTTGAACACACGGCCTCACTTGCCCGATCTGTAACTATTTTGGACCAGGCTGGCTTCGAACTTGCAGCCATCTTCATCTCCATACTTGTTTTGGCTAACCCTTAAATCTACTATAGCCGGGTCCACAAGCTCACAACTCTGCCTGCAGCACCAGCTTGTGGAGATCCGAATGCTTTAGGAGATTCCTGCACCACTTGCATACATATAATAATGAGTACATCTTGAATCTGTCGCAGCTCATCTTGATGCCTGACAGGACTGTGAAAATATATCATCCATGGGTCCCTAGTCCCACATCTCCACAGATATTCTTGTCCTCTGATACACTGACAGCCGTTGACCCCTATAAGCAAACTGCTGCCTTAACTTCTGTCCCTCAATGCCCAGCTCTCATTTTTTTCTTTTAAATTTTTTAGACTTTACTGAGTTAAACTAACAGTGTACATGTGGGATTAATGTAAAATTCTAGCTTGTCTGTGCCTCGTCTACAATTTTATATGAACTTATATTTTACATCAAATTATCCCACTGGGATAGGGGGTATTAGAATAGAGATGGGATCAGAGCCACTCATTCCTGGTCGCTCTTCGTTTCTCCAGAGTTCAATACTTCCCTTTGTCTTTTGCATTTAAGAGGAAATTTTCCTTTAATATTTCTTACAGTTTAGGTATACTGACAACAAATTCTCTCACTTTTTGTTAATTTGAAAGCATTTTTATCTCATCAGTTTTAAAGGTAGTTTTGCTGGGTATAGAATTCCATATTAGTCTGTTAATTTTTTTTAAGCTTTCGGCATTTTAAAAATGACCTTTCATTGTCTTCTGGTTGTCATTATTCCAGTGCAGAAGTCAGCCATCAATCTGATTATTGCACCTTTGAAGATAACATGCTCTAATACTTAAAGGGTTTTTTTTTTCCTTCTCTTTGCTCTCAACCAGTTTGAGTTTGTCACTAAGTCTATGTGTTATATTCATTCTGCTTAAAATTTCATAGTTTTTCTCATGTGATCTGACACTTTTCATCAGCTTCTGAAAAATATGGACAAATGCCAGGAGGTGGTGGTGCTTGTCTTTAATCTCAGCACTCAAGAAACAGAGGTAGGCAGATCACTCTGTGATTCGAGGCCAGCCTGATCTACAGAGCAAGTTCCAGGACAGGCTCAAAAGCTACAGAGAAACCCTGTCTCAAGAAAGAAAACAAAGAAGAAAGAAAGAAAGGAAGGGAAGAAGGGAGGGACGGAGGGAGGGAGGGAGGGAGGAAGGAAGGAAGGAAGTGAAAAGAAAAACATTGACCAGTATTTAAATACTGTCCTGTCCTTCTTTTTTGCATTATGTAAGTTAAAGTCCATGTATGTTAAAAATTTTTGATGTATCATTCATGTTTCTTGCACTCTTGTCTGTATTTCTTGTGTGTGTGTGTGTGTGTACACACGATGTTAGAATTTTTTCCTGCTCCAAAGCCACAGAGAAACCCTGTCTCGAAAAACCAAAAAAAAAAAAAAAAAAGAAAAAGAAAATTTTTCCTAATGCAAGCTCTCTGCCGACGCAAATTCCCAATCAAGCCAAATTAAGAAATATCCAGGTTTAATGGGAGTTCTGCACTCTCAGGTGGCCCAAGAGGGAACCAGGAGACCTTGAATGTGACAACCAGGAGGAAGGAAAGGGGATCACGTGATCTTCTTTTGGGAGTTCACTTAAATACTCTGTGGGAGTGGTCCTGACCCCCTCAGGGAGGGGTCAGGACCTGGTATCCTGGGATTTGGAGTCCAGACCAATACCACTCTCAGGCCTGGAGGCTGGGGGCTACGCTCCCAACTTAACACACTAGCTTAAAGTTGAGTATTTTCTACTGATCTGCTGCCCATGGGTAGAGACTCGATCCCACTGCATAGAGACTGCTGTGTGAGCCTTTACCTCCATCACTGGTCACACTTTCAAACCCAAAGCTTTCCTTTGGGTCCTTCTACTTAAATAAGTTCCAAGGCTCTGATCAAATCCTTTTGCTTTTTTCTATTTTATTTTGATTATTATATTTTTTTTTCAGAGATAGGGTTTCTCTGTGTAGCTCTGACTGTTCTGGAACTTGCTCTGTAGACCAGACTGGCCTTGAACTCACAGAGATCCCCCTAACTCTGCCTCCTGAGTGTTGGGATTAAAGTATTGCACACCACCACCCTCTATTTTCTTAATATTTTGATCATATTTAAAGGTTTTATGCAAATTTATGCAAGCCGGTATTTGGCCCTGTTCTGTGTGTTAGCTATTCCCCTAACTTAATTTCTTGACATTTTGCTTAATTCATATAGTATGAAACAAAAACTATAGAGGATTTAGCTCTATCAGTGTTCTCTCTTGTGCCCCCCCTCCCCCTTTCTTTCTCTCTCTTTTTTGGTTTTTCAAGAGGGTTTCTCTGTAGCTTTGGAGCCTGTCCTGAAACTCGCTCTGTAGACTAGCCTGGCCTCGAACTCACAGAGATCTGCCTGTCTCTGCCTCCCGAGTGCTGGGTTTAGAGGCATGCGCCACCACTACCCGGCTGCATTTTCCATTTTTATGTTACTAGGCAAGAGTAGCTCACTTCCACCCTAGTAATGCTTGCTTTTAGGCATTCTGAGCCTGGGTTGCTTCACCTTGTCCTTATCCCTAGGTTATGATCTTTGCCAGGTCTTATAGCTAATGTTCTGGGCTGTTTACCTTGAAGAGCCTGGACATGATCAATCTCCCAGCACTAAGCAATTGCTAAAAGCTTCCTTCCACTTTTTAGAAAATGGCATTGTGCAGCCACTAAAAGCTTCCCTCCATTCTTCAGGTACTACAGCTCCGGTGGCTTTCCTAAAGTCTCTATCTTTGCTGTGTGTCTTAGGAGTTAACTGATGATTGGCAGGGACTTTGTAAACAGATTTTGAAGTTCACACCTCTTCACTTTTCTTCTCTCTAGAATTTTGTGCCTCAAATCCCAGAGGCCTTTGTTCCCCAGCTCCAACATCTATCTACCATTAGTGTGTTGGCACGGCTGCCTGCTATTTGCCTCTGTTGCTTCTTGCTGCCACTTAGATAATGCTCGGGGGGGGGGGGGGGGGGGGGGGGGGGGGGACGGGGACAAGAACGATGCATTTATTCTCTCCAGGATTGTGGCCAAATAAACTCTGTTTTCATTGGTGGTTCCCTAGTGTCTTAAGTAGGTAAATATAATCTGGTATAGTAGATTACATGTAGATGTGTTATAATTGGTAAATATATGTGCATATTTGTCTATTTAGCATATAAAACAAAATATGCACAATTTGTCCTAATGCATAACTTTCCCATATCTGGGATTGTTTTCAGTGACAGATCTAATCCAAGGCATATCATCCTTACTAGACTGTCGCGATATCCACTCTTGACCCTGGGTTTTCATAGTTTTTCCGTGGTCCATGAATCCTCATACCCGCCACTCCACTTCTAAACCTTGAAAGTTTTTGGTATGCTTATCATTCTGTTGTTTTTTTTTAAAAAAAAAAAGACTTATTTGTGGCAATGAGAACATGCACATGACATGGTATGTGTGTGTGTCTGTGTGTGTAAGTCAGAGGACAACTTCTCAGCAGTTGTGTGTGTCTGTGTGTCTGTGTGTCTGTGTGTGAAGGTCAGAGGACAACTTCTCAGCAGTCATTTCTTGCTCTATTTTTCTTTTGAAGCAGGTTTCAGAGTTTCTGCTCGGAACTCAGCGTATGAGCTTCCTAGAGATTCCTCTTTCTTTTTCTCGTTTTCATCCTTGTTTCTCCAAGTCTCTTACTTGTGTTTCCTAAGTTCCACGTCCATGTCTGAGGTTTTTGATACCAACCTTAGCTGTGAGTCCCCCATTCTAACACTTAGCTCTGTATCCCAGACATCAATGTTTTTTTCTTACCTTCCTAGCACGTATGCTATACAATATCCCATTCTAATTATCTACTGCCTTTGCCTGACTTGTTGATCTCAAACACCCCTGAAAACTATTGTTTAAAGTCATACATCTGCCAGCTCCAGTTTTAGGCTCTCGAAGGAGAAATGATTGTGTGAGTTTGGAGTATTTCCTGTTTTTTTTTTCTCATCTCCAGAGGAGAAATGACATAAATATAGGCTTGTAAAACAAATGGCAGAGAATGCTGGCTCTCTTGTGAGTTCACCAGAAAGTCTAGTCACAGAAACCAAGTTATTTTTTTACCTTTAAATATGAGACTGCTTAAGATTCCTGTTTCAATGAACTTTCCTTTCTATGATTGTCAGTCAACAAAATACACATTTACCCTCAATGTCTTTTGTCAGGCACAAAATTTAAGGTAGAAATATGTCACTAAAGCCATTAACATTAGCACAGAAGATGTTCCAGGATGTCAGATAATTCATTTCTACCACAAAAGCCATTTAAAGGAGAAACATTAAAAACCCTTAGTAATTACAGAATTATCTTTCGTTATGCAAGCTAGCCTTCCAGGTGGGTTTTAGATCTTTATGCTCTGTCAGGGAACATACTTTGTCAGAGTAGCATACTTCTGACCCCCTAGGAAATCCACCCAGTGTCTCTAAGTTCTGATCTGTTATTTCTGAGATCAAGATGACAAGTCTGCAATACAAAGACTTTAATAAGCACTATTACATTGCTGTAAATGATGACATGAATTGAAGCAGCAGAGGACAGTGTTTGGGAAAAGAAACTGCAGAATCAAAATGTGGATAGATTCGCATGCTGACTGCGAGTATTAATTACTTTTCTCATAACTGTAGCTCAACACCTGATAACATAGTGATACACATGTCAAAATCAAAAAGAGGGGAGGGGGACTAAACACACAGCATTTGCCTATTGCACACAAGGCCCTAGGTGCAATTCCTAGTACAGCATAAAACAAAAGTCAGTAAATGTGTGTCATTCATTTTTACACGACAGGCAATTTAACCAGCTAAGTGATGGAGCCTGCACAGTGCCATTCATTTTTATAATGAGAAAAATGCATATTGTAATGAAAAATTCCCATGTGGTCTGATTATGTCTCATTCATATTCTTATTAAAGATGGGAACTCTGTGAAACCTGGGGAAAGGCCAATCAGAAAAGATGAACAAAACCCCTTATTGCCATCACACAATGGTTTTGACCATTGTGCACACATGCACACTCATGCACACGTGCACACACACCTTTAAAAACAAATGTGTCTTTAAAGTAAAATGGAGTACATAAAATGTATAAATTCAAGGATAAAGTAGTTTAGAGAAAAAGTTATAATAGCAAAAGCCTATTTTATGCACAAATGTTTCCTCCCAGGAATAGACACACCAGTCTACAAGTCCCTTATTTTAAAAGGTTATGAAGTTAATTTAGATTATATCAATATATAACAACAATAATTGTTTTAATGTAAGATTAATTTGGAATAAAACATACATCTAATTATGTTAAACTACATACCTAATAGTAGTAGGTATATTCTTATATATTATATAAAATATATTACTTTGCATAGTAATAGCCTTTGAATGGGCAAAAATATACCGTTTCTTAGAAACAAAGACCAACACTTTCCACCAATGCAGTGATGTCTCAAATCTACTGTGAGAACACCCAGCTAACCAGGAAAGTCTTATGATAAGGAAAAATAAAGGTGCCTATGGTTGTTTGAATGTAATCACCCCCGTAAGATCACAAGGAGTGACACCACTAGGAAGTGCGACCTTGTTGAAAGTAGTAAGTGTGTCACTATGGGGTGAGCTTTGAGGTATCCTATGCTCAAGCTATTCCTAGCTCAGAATACTTCCTGTTGCCTGCAGGTGAAGATGTAGGGCTTTCAGCTCTGATGGAGGAAGGTCATTGGTAATAAACAAACTGCCTTGGCCCATTTTGATAGGCCATCCTTTAGGTGGGTGGAGTAGGCAGAACAGAATGCTGGGAGGAAGAGGAAGTGAGCTCAGAGGCCATGCTCCCCTCTCCCGGACAGATGCCATGAAGCAAGCTGCCAGGTCAGACATGCTGAATCTTTCCTGGTAAGACTGATACTACACAGATTATTAGAGATGGGTTGATCAGGATATGAAAATTAGCCTGTAAGGGCTAGAGTTAATGGGCCAAGCAGTGTTTAAAAGAATACAATTTGTGTGTTGTTATTTCTGGTGTAAAGCTAGCCGGTGGCGGGAGCTGGGTGGCGGAATGCAACCCGCAGCTCCCTACAGCACAGCTCCATTACCATGCCTGCCTGCACACCATGATGATAATGACTAAATTTCTGAACTGTAAGCCACTCCAGTTAAATGGTTTCCTTTATAAGAGTTGCTGTGGTCATAGTGTCTCTTCACAGCAATAGAAACCCTAACTAAGACAGAGCCCAAGAAAGCCAAATACTCAGCATTTCTATCTCTTTTCTTCTTTCTCCCAGTTTTCCCCTCACAAGATGGACTGCCTGACTGAAAAACTTTCTATAAAGGCTCACCAAGTTAGGCTTATACATGGGTTGAGCATACAGTTTCTTGTTCACCAAGGACATGATTGGTGGTAAAGTTGTTGGGTTATAGACACCTAACTCGGGCTACTTCTGAAGCCCCAAGATAGGAGGAAGCAAGGCCTACACCAGTGGTAGCAAAAGCTTAGCTTGTGGACCAATCAATCATGGAAGAGATGTCTATTTATGTGAACTGGGTCACAAACATTTTATAAAAAAGGTTTCAGCAGAGCAAGGAGTATACCTACACATGAGAGTAGTCTTTTTGGGGTGTCAGAGGCTAAGTGAGGGAGGAGAGTGTCTATGAGTGCTTTGACCTATTTAGTTGGTATTCTTGTTAAGGTATAAACCCAGTGTGCCTGCAGAGCCCAGGAACTTGGATAAAAATGTAGACTAGAATTCTGATGCCCAGTAAGCATGAGAAGAACATCTATGATAGAATGAAAAGAAGCTAGCTGGTCTTAGGGTTTCAGGGACTGAAGCATGCAGGAAGGTGCTTGTGTGGGTTTCAGGATCCAAGGAGGATGAGATGTCCATATAGGGAATGACTTGACAATAGAATTGGAAATTGGTTACATATTGAGGAGCTATTTGGATAAATACACCCAAAGGTCCATGTGTGTGCTTCTGTAAACTTTAAATATGTATTGTTTCCATTAGTTAATAATAAAAGCTGTTTGAGCAATAGCCAGGCAGTATAGGGTTAGGCAGAACAACCAAACTGGGGACTTAGATGAGGAGGGATGGAACTGAGAGAGAGAGAGAGAGAGAGAGAGAGAGAGAGAGAGAGAGAGAGAGAGATGAACAGTTGCCCATGAAACAACAGGCCAACAGTCCGGTAAAAGCCATGGCTATGGGGCAATACAGAGATTAATAAAAATAGGTTAATTTAGGTGCAAGAGCTAGTTAGTAATAAGCCTGAACTGTAGGAGGAGGGCGCTTGTTTTTCCTGGCCATCCAGCTAGCTTAGACCCTAAATAATCACATAGAAACTGTATTAGTTAAATCACTGCTTGGACCATTAGCTCTAGCTTCTTATTAGCTAACACTTACATATTAATTTAACCCATTTCTATTAATCTGTATATCACCACGAGGTCGTGGCCTACAAGCAAAGTTTCAGCGTGTCTGTCTCTGGAGGCTCCATGGCTTATTTCTGTCTCTGCCTTCCTCCTCCCATATTATAAGCCAAGCCAGTTCTTTATTCATTAACCAATAAATGCAACACATAGAAAGAAGGACCTCACACATCACTGAACTATAGACCAAACAGTTTGTAGTTAATTAACATAAGTTTCTATGTGATTATTTGGGACCATGCAGACGGGACATAAAAGCTCTACCTTCATTTACACATGGCACCCACCCACCGTTGGTGTGGATCTACATAGACCTAAAAGAGCTTTTAAAAAGGGCAATTTTATTCATACCAAAACAAAGTCAAGAGAAACTTCATAGTTCATGTCTCTCAAACAATCCATGACACAAAAAACGCTTCCCCAAGCTGGAGCATGGGAGCTTGAGCTAAGCTGTATGGAGGGTTCCCACAGCTTCTTAAACAGGCTGTGGTACAGCCTCTCTCAGCTGCTGCCTTTGAACTTGAGCTGTGAACATCACAGCTTTACTTGCTTTACTCATACAGACAAAAAGGGTTAGAAATACACAATAAAGACAGAGTCAGACAAAAAAGCCTCTAAATGGGTCACAGTATGTTTCAAATGTATGTAGTCTTGGGAAAAAGAGGAGAAAGGGTAGAAACAGTCACAGATTTAAAAAAAATGATTTAAAAGTAGTAAAGTCTGTAAAGGAACAGAGAAATAAAAATATGTAATAAGCCACAGAGAGATGGAAACTACATAGAGAATCTGGATTATGTATATTATTGCGTTTCCTTTGTTTTTTCTATTAATAGGATAACCACTGAGAGACATTTGATTGTTGGGGCTGCTAAGCTAAACAAGCCTTTTTTTTTTTAAATCTTGACTTTAAAATTTGGGTCTAAGGATATATTGCTTCAGAAAAGAGGTTCTGCTTTTGTTTCCACAGAAGATAAAAAGCTGTGAATTTCTTCCAGTCTGATATGACTTGATCAAGGAAGGGCCTTTCCTGAGAGGACTCCTATGGGAGCGATGGTCCAGTTGATCCATCATCCAGAAAAGCTTCAAGACAACTGGCTGAGATAATGCAGCCTCACAAACTGCTATAGCCAAGATTTAACCAGAATTCTAAATTTTCTCAGGGTTGTTGTAAGAGGAGTGGCTGGGCTGCGTCCCCAGCACCCCAGCCACCTGCCTAGCTTATGCCCCGAAATAACAACACACAAATTGTATTCTTCTAAACACTGCTTGGCCCGTTATATCTAGCCTCTTCTATGCTAACTCTCGCACCTGGACTAGCCCATTTCTAATAAAGTGTGTAGCACCAATGTGCGCTTACCGGGAAGATTCTAGCCTACGTCCATCCTGGGCCGGAGCTTGATCGCGTCTGCCTCAGAGAACAGAGCTATAGCGTCTGCCCTGGAGAGGGGAGCATGACGTCTCTGAGCTCACTTCCTCTTCCTCCCAGCATTTTGTTCTGTTTACTCCTCCCACCTATGTTTTAACCTATCAGGGCCAAGCAGTTTCTTTATTGCTTAACCAATGAAATCAACAGATTGATATATGACACTCCCACATCACAGGGTCCCTCAAAGATTACCAGCATCCACCAATCTGCAACTAGTCTAGAGAACTATGCCCAAATATGAATGAAATATAATTCCAAAAATATGAATGTTTGTTTTCATTGAAGGGGGTTGGTAATGAATTGTTATTGGTCATAGTCAATCTCCTTCTAAAAGAAGAAAGGGGGATGTGACATAGAAATGATTGAGAAAAAGGTAGATTATTGATTGAATCTACTTTAATCCAGAAAACATCCATTTTCTCAAAGTATTTTGCATTGGTATAAATTTTAATTTATTTTTATAAATTTAAGGTTAATTTTGTTATACTGGATGTACTCCTACTCTTAAGATATTGTGTTTATACAGCTCAATTAAAATATATAATTAAAAAATACAGATTTATAAAAATATAATTAGTCATCTGTAATAGTCAAACTTATAGTCATGCTAGTTAGGTTTTCTAGACATACAAAGATATATTTCAGATAGATGGGTATTCTTCAAACATTTCAAAGACCTATAGAATATGACATTTAAAATGTTTCTGTAACTTAGCCCTTTCATGACAGTGAGACATGTTTACTCCTGGTAGCACCAATGTACTCCAGAGAAGATGATAGGCATCATAGAAACTCCATATGGAGTTTGTTCTCTTTATGGCAAAGGCAAGCCACATGGACAAAGAGCCTGCCCTTGCCTCAGTTGCTGACAGTTGCTGCCCAGACTAGACCAGCAGGACACCAGGAAAGGCGACTGTCCAGCTTTGCCAAGACAAGCTAAACCAGTCCTTCAAAATTCCCTGCTTCACAAGAAACTCTGTCAGATATGCTAGGCCTATAGGTCAAAGATGGATGCCTCAACATTGTAGAGGAAACTTGGGTGACTGTCCAGGCAGCCAGGTGTTCCCCTCATTTCTTACATTTTTGGAAGTCACTTGCTTGTACTCCCTTATTACTCAGGTAATATTCTTTCCTTCTCAGGATTGGATGTAACTGAAGGTTATAGCGTTTCTTAGTTATGATAAAAAGGTAAATTAGATATAAAGCTTCAGCTCAACAAGATAAGATAGTAGAATATTTTCTCTAATTTTGTTAAATATAAGCAGATAAGATATTGTAACTGTAATTCTTACTTGAGAACTGTTTTGTTATATGTTATTTAATATGTTAAAGTCAAAACTTTCTTTTTTGGAAGATAGGAAGGTGGAAATAAAATGGTATGCTTCTGTACACTATAAATATGTATTGTTCCCATTGGTTAATAATAAAAGCTGCTTGACCAATAGCCAGGCAGGATAGGGTTAGGTGGAACAATCAAACTGATGACTGGGATGAGGAGCAGCAAGAGAGATGAGAGCAACCACCCATGAAACAATAGACCAGAAAAAAAAAACCACAGCCATGTGGCAATACATAGATTAATAGAAATGGGTTAATTTAGATAAAAGAGCTAGTTAATAATAAGCCTGAACTATAGGCCAAACAGCTTATAATTACTATAAGTTTCTCTGTGATTATTTGGGACTGTGTAGTTGGGACATATCCATTTAAGCATGTGTTAAATGTTTGACCATCAACATGATTTGGGGTGGGGGGGTGGAACTATTAAATGAAGCTCGCTGAAAGTCTTTCAGTTCTATGAGACCTTCCTCTTGAAGGGGATACTAGTACCCTGATCCCTCCCCTCTATCTCTCCCCCATTGTTCTATCCTCCAGCTTCCATGTAAGCAGCTTCCTCAAGACCATAACCATTCCATGATGAACTATGCCCTCACAAGCCTAAAGCAGTCATGGACTAAAAGCTCTTAGCCTAGGAGCCCAAATAAACTTTTCTTTCTTTATTTCCTCAGGTATTTTGTCCTAGTGACTGAGAGCTAACACATCCAAATTTATCCCCTGTTAGTTTATCATCAAGTAATTCCTGGGCATTTGAAATACTTTAGTGTATGTTCCTAAGAGTTAAGGATTTTCTAAGGCATATATATGATATATTATATTATACTATAGATAAATATAGATATAAATATATAGTACTTGTGCCATAGGCCTTAAAGCTTTCTGCAAGATCATCTAATAAGTAGGCAGTGCTCAAATTTCTCCAATTAGTTCATATTTACCTGGTTTGTTTGAATTGAGAGCCAAGCAAGCCCATGTATTACATTGGATGATGATTTTCAAGTCTCTCTCAATTCATATCAAGTTTTCCTCATGGTCTTACATCGTTTGACAATAGACAAATGCATCTTTTGGAGAAATAAATCCATCACTCAAAGATCCTAAGTTTCATCTTCGGAAGACCGATCCTTGTGGTGTCTGTCATTCAGTACTCTCTCTGCCCATTGTATTGGTATCACTGGTATCTTTGTAAATGCCCTATCTATATAAAACATATGTTAACATATATGCTGTCTTTCAGACCCTTCTTAGTCTGAGGAACTCACAAGTCACCTGGAAAAGTTATGGATCAAGGGAGAGGAAGAATGTAGACAATTTCCCTAAACTGACTTGCTGAGCTTCATGGATGAACTCTAGCGAGTTAACTAATTAAAAAGTGGATCCTGCAAGGACAACATAGCCTCCTGAGCAGTCATTAGTGATAAACATGCCACTGTTGTCAGGGGCCATGGAACCACATGTGTCACTGTGGTTCCGTCCCTCTGGACAATGCGACTCTTGTTTCTTTCAACAGAACACATTCACAATAACAAGTCAGGGCTAATTCAAGATTTTATTTTGAACATGTAGATTGCTAGCCAAAGCATTCTCCCTACCCAAACTATGCAAACCATGTAATTCTCTGGAAGCTTTGATTTTTAGCAGTTCTTCTCTGAGATGCCCTGCAAGCCCTGTGTCCTGAGGCTATGTTAGGAAGGGCTGGTCTTACTGCTGAGGAAAGGTGGCTGATGAAGTCTTATTTCATTCTGAGAATCTGCTTTTTTTAACTCTGAATGTTCCCTTATCAGAAAGAAATGCAGGGAGGGGAAATGGCACATGGAGCCAGCTTATGAAAATGAAGTGAAATGACCAGGTCATAAGACATGTGCTTGTTAGAGTGTGGGAACGTGATGGCCAGCCCTAACCTAAGGGCACTGGGCTTTTGCCTGCTCAGAAATGAGCTGCTCTAGCCCATCCTAGTCATTAGAGTGCTCAGATCTGAGTAATATTTACGAAGGTCTCTCGTGATGACTAAAGAGACAATATGGAGCCAGCCAGCCCTTAAGGACGGTTGGCTTTTTGCTCTGGAATGCTCGGAGTGGCCTGAGGGTGAGATAAGGACAGGATAATGGACTGGGAAGTCCCAGCAGTTGCCTTTGTTGCTGTAAAACCTGGTTTTTTTTTTTTTGTGTGTGTGTGTGTGTGTGTTGGGCAGTGTTCCTGCAGGCCTTTAATCCCAGCCCTGGGGAGGCAGCGACAGGAGGATCTCTGTGAATTCCAGGCAAGTCTGTTCTACAGGGTGAGTTCCATGACTGCCAAGGCTACAAGGAGAAACTCTGTCTCAGGAAAAAA
>NW_026067912.1:12701654-12785280 GCF_014885135.2 Alexandromys fortis | reverse complement strand
GGGGGGGGGGCGGGAAGGAGGGAGAGAGAAGCAGAGAGAGAGAAAGAGAGAGAGACAGAGAAATAGAGACACCAAACCACAGAGAGGGCAAGAGAGGGGAGGGAGGAGAGAGCAAGAGGGAGGGAAGAACAGAGAGAGAGAGAAATAATCTATGGATCCCAGGTGTAGACCTTGCCCCATTTTGTTACCAGTTGTTTCCAGAACTCCATGCTGAAGTATTTGGTGAGCTCTCTAGAATGGCACAGGGTAAGTGCTAGGCCCTGGCGAACCTGAAGCAGATTGGAGCGCCCTGGTTCTGAAGAATGGATGATACTCTAACAGGGCTGTAAAAGCCTCTCTGTGAAATTTGCTGCTCTCATCGCTTTATTTTTCTTCATCCTTCCTGATGAGTTCCGAAGTTTATGTTTGCTTTGCCTTCTTTATCCTTTTAAGGAAAATCTGGCCTTATGGAGAACTTTGTTTGGTCTCCTTAAGACTTTTTAGTGGACACAAATTAGTGTAAATGATTTCTCACTGATGTATGATCTCTCTTCTACTCACTTATCTGACGTAGGATTCCCCTCTGTATGCTATCAAGCAATGAGTCGTTACAACCTACACACACGTGCTTATTTCAAAGGATATCCATTTCCAACTATCAGCACCGAAGCCAACTTTCACCCGTTTAATTATGTACTATGTCTTCAGGTTTTCTGTTTTTTGTTGGTGGTGATTTTAATTTTCGAGACAGGGTTTCTCTGTGTAACAGTCCTGTCCTGGCTGTCCTGGAACTCACTCTGTAGATCAGGCTGGTCTCTTCCCCCCCCCCCCCCCCGAGTGCTGGAATTAAAGGTGTGCGCCACCACGGCCCCACTGGTAGCGGGCTTTTATCTCCCCATCACTCATGGTCGATGTTAGGAGCATAGGAAAGATCTCTGTGTTTGTGTTTAATGACGAGGGGCCTGTGTGTAGCTGACTCCCAGAGTCTCTGTGTTTCATGCTATTGCTAGTTCTCACCTGCACGCCTGCCTCCTTGATCGTCCAGACGTTCTCACAGTTTTTGTGTCGCTGCTGCTGCTGCTGCTGCTGCTGCTGTTTTGGTGGGGGTAGGATGGGCACAGATGTTTCCTGGTCACACTTCAGACAGAGAGTTTGGAGGCCAGAAAAGAATTCTAAGTCATACTTTACAAGTCATCACCCTGCCCCCACCCCAAATAATCTCAGCCAGTGTTCACAGCAGAGACTTAACAAAGCGCATCACCCGGCTTTGAACTCCACTGCCTTGTCAAGGCCTTCTTTTCCAAGGCAATGGATGACAGCCCTGAATCTCTGCTTCTCAGAGAAAAAAGACACCCATGCGCGCTCTTCTGCCGCCCCCTTTCCCTCTAACACGTTTATAGATCTGACATAGTTGCACTGAAGCCAATGTTGGTATCAGATTCCAAGTCTCGGGAAGAGACATTGGATACTTTAAAAATTTATAAATGCTCTTCTGGGATGCAAATTTCATAGGGACAGCTTTTGGGTCTAAAACAGACTATGCTCTTGACAGTGCAATTGTGAATTTTGCCTCCTGGGTGGCTTTGGAAGCCAAATCCCAAGACAGTTATTGTATGAGAACAGAATTGTTTTACCACCTAATAGTGAAGCCTCGGACATATTAATGAAGAAAAATTACTTAAAGTATAAAGTTTATTATCATATATGATTAAAAAATTATCATAGGGAATGAATTTCCATTTTTCCTCCTTCCCTCCCTCCTTCCCTCTGTCTTAGCCAAAAGACTAGCGTATATAATATATCTTATGAAATACCAGAGTCTATCTGTGGTCCTGCCTAATTGGCCTCTGTTCAGTCTGAGGACCTGGGACTTTATTGAACACGCCATGGTGCTAAGTGAACCGCTAAACAATAAAAGATAAGGATTTTGGTAAAGAGTTCTCACATGCCTTCCTGTCCTCTCCTCAAACCCCATGAAAATGACACTGAAGGAATTATGAAAACTAACCGGGACAAAGAGAAGAGGTGACAGTTCCTTTCCATCGCCAATGGGAGAACTCGCGCAGCTCTGGAAGCGGGGAAGCAACAGCAAACCAAGCAGCAACTGAGAAGGAGGGATGGGGACACACAGATGCCTAGATCTTGGGACGGGTATGCCATGAGGCCAGCCACATTGTACCATAGACATCTAAAAGCTACTAGGTAGATGAATAAACACACACACACACACACACACACACACACACACACACACTTTGTTAAAGGGACAGAGAAATAAATACACCAGATGTTTAGATTCATTATTTTACCTGAATAAAAAGACTTGAAAGCGATGTAACTATCTGGAGATAGGATTATGATATTAGATGAATAAGATGTTTTGAAAACAACAATACAGACAAGTAAGAGCCCTTTGCAGGTAGCACATCCCGAGATGAAAAGGAGGAAAAGCAAAAAGTTGGAGGTGTTTCAGGATAATGTGCCTTTTCAGCAGAATATATCAAAAGTTTGAGGGTCCTAACCAGGGCCAACTCAGCCTCCTTTTCTTTCTGGAATCCCGGGAGGCAGGTAGTCAAGTTTCATCCCCTGAGTAGCAAAGGGAGGGCTCCTTCTGTGGAAACACTGACCTATCTGGAACCTACAACCTTCAGAGAGCACACACATCACCTGGCTCAACATAAATTCTACACTGCAGGTAATAGCAAGAAAACACCATCACTTCTGGCTTTGTTTGAAGCGTGACTCTGACAGCCCCAGCAGGTGACCTCAGGTAATCTCACCAACCTGATCTTGAAATTTCCTTTAAATTAGAAAACTGAGTGTAGAGTTGTGATGAAGATGAAATGAGATCCATATGTAAAAGCTTCTAAGGGAGTTAGAGACACTTAATAAATAGCATCTTTTTTTCATTAGTTCATGGCAATCGATAATTATAGTAAAAGTGAGTCCTCTTGGAATAATTAAGTTACTCTGGCCCAGTAACCTTTGGCCGAATATTACTCTGAGAATATTATATTGGCTTGCTTTAGACTCTTACTAAGTGGCCTAGCTGTTGCCTGAGAAACAGTGATTTAAGCTAGACATATGGATTTCTGCCTAAGTGTGATAGATGAGGTAAGATAATACAGAGAAAAAGAGGGACGCTCAGGAAGCAGAAGGGAGGGGAATTGACTTTGGTTTTCTTCAGCGGGTGAGTGTCATTTTTCTTAGATTTGGCATCATGTCTTGTTTGATCACTTGGGATCTAGGTATCAAATACCACTGCATACTTCATAAAAGTAGCAGGTTTTGCAGAGGGATTTGAAAGGTTCAGAGCTAGGGAGGAAAGGAAGAGGTTGCTCTTGCCACCCGTTGCCAGCCTGGAGAAGAACAGCTATGACACAATGGGGTGCAGAATGAATTAGGATGAGGGAGAACAGTTGAGGACACGCACCGACATCCAAGCCCTGGCTAGTCAGCTTCCTTCAATGCCTCACAGCCTCAACCCTAACCCAAATAGCTGGCTTATGATGTAACTGTTTAAGGCCTCATTTGACAAATGAGGAAATACAAGCAGAGAGGCTAAATAATGATATGCCCGTGGTTGAAATCTTAGCAGAGCCAAGATTTGTGCCCAGGTGAGCCTTGCTTCCAAGTCCATCTCCTTTTCCTGTTCTTTCACTCTCTCTTTCCCAGGACATGATTCATCTTTATGAAATAAGTGCATGCAATCTTTTGTAAGGCATAATGGAGTGTATAAATCTAAGACATTTTAGGTATTATATCACATTTGAAAACCAAAAGACACTTAGAAGTCAGAGGAGCAGTGAAAGTCAGGCAACGCTAAATGCATTTAGTTTGCTTTCTGCTGGTGGGACAGGTTGGACAGACAAAGGGAATATGGGGCTGGAGTGGAGAGAAGTGGAGACAAATGGGAGGGGGTGAGTCTTGGTATTTCAAGAGAAAAGCATATAGTAATATTCTTTCTTGGCACTAGAAATTGCTGGTTTTAAGCATTTGTTTTCTCCATTACAAAATTGTATGAGCATAGCGTGATTTTTCTTAGATTCAAACTAAGTGTCCCAGATACTGCCTTAGCTTTTACCATGACAACACAACTTTGTGCCCTTTTTCTCTTCATCTGTAACCTTTAGCTTTTTTTTTTTTTTTATTAATAGCCTACAACCAGGTAAAACGCTGCATGCATGCACGTCACCCAATGAGCCACTGTCAAGGCCCATCCTGGCTCAGGTAAGCATCGACTGTGCTTTTCCAGCAAGCTCCTGGCTAAAGCCCATCTGACCCTGAGCCATCCCACAGCAAGAACAAACACTTCTGCTGTAAAATCAGGAATCTATACTTTTCAATCAACCTATCAGCTTGTGTTTAGCAAGTATGTGCTTTGTGAACTGTCCTGCGCAATAAACCAAAATACAAGCCTTAATTACGTTGCTTTCAGGATTTTTAAAATCTGAAGGTAATGTAAATGGCAGGGACAGTAGGATATTATATAGGGGAACTGTGAGACTCATCCATTGCTGGGGTAGGAGAAAGCATCATAGCAACACACTGCCTGCAATGAGAACTTCACAGTGGACACTTCTATCCAGAGCTGGGATGGGGCGTGGAGGAATCAGTTTTCTTATTTTAGAAGTATGGAAATGGTTTGGAGAGGTTCAATGACACACCTAAGTTCACCCCGCTAGTAAGCTGGCAGAGTTAGGAATTGAATCAGCTAAGTTCTGTGAGGGCGAGTAATCAGATGATCGTGATGGCACTATGATGGTGGTGGTAAGGGTGATCCTGAGGGTGATGATGGCACCGGGGGTGCTCACAGTAATGCTAACAAAGGATAAAAGACGGGAAAGACAGAGTAGGGACTTTCTCCCTTAAACAAAGCCCACCCCTGCTCTCTTTTTTGCTAGAGTAATTTGTTCTGGATGAAGGAGAAGGCTGAGTGACTTCAACCAATAAAGCTAGGACAAAGAGAGGGCCTGGGTCATCCCAATGTGCTCTTGGCATCTTTGGGTCTCCTCAGTGTGCCATACAGAGGATGGAAGGAAAAAAATCCACATTGCAACTCACAACCGAGGTTGCAAAAACACCCAGGAGTTTCACTGACTGCATCTGGCAAGCATTTCGTCTTCCCTTAAATAAAATAAATTCCCTTAATAAAGCCAATGGAGGCAGAGTTGGTGGCGGGGGTGAGGGGTAAAGAGGACAGGAATGATTTATGTCAGGGCGAGGAGGGGGCCTTGACGCCTCAGAACTACCTATTTAGAACTGCTCGATCTACAGCCAAGCTATACGCTGGTTTCCCTTTTTGTGCCAATCTTACATTTTAAAAAAATATAACTTTTATGAATATCATCATTAGTGCTATAAGCACAGGGAAGTATAAGTTAATTCTACAGTAAAGTGATTATTAAATCCATTAGTCATATACTGGGAATCCATAATTAACTTATTCTCCAGCATCAAGTAAATGATTCTACTGTGTGCTTTAAGAAAGCAATTGTTCACTAATATGCAAAATACAGCAGAACTATTAGATCATAAAGCCATGCAATCTTATAATTAAATTATAAATTTTACATATTTTAATAATGTGCTTTATATACTTTAATTGTTTTCTACGCAAGATTAAAAGGAGGTGCCATGGTTTTCCTCAGACATATTATATCTTGACCTGAACCATGCAATACTTAATAATAATTGATGGGTATCTACCAGGGATGGCAGCAGTCTTTCGGCGGTATCAGATATTTCTTCGGACGATTGCAGAGGGCGAGGATACAGGTGTGCATTCATTTTAGGTGGAGTTACAGCAATACCCCTGGGCTTCCTTTGTTTCCCCCTTTTGCTGTTATAACAGCCAATGGCATCCACATTCTCTTTGCAGGCCACACAAATGGACTGGCCCCCCACTCACACTGCCTTGGCTGTACATGTGGGTAAAGGCAACATGCACATTAAATTCTCTGCAGGGAACTGGTGCACCCGCATGAACAATCTATTGTGGTTATTGTACTCTGGATTAAATAATGATGCCATTATTTTCCATGTGCAGAATTAAATGTATTTGAAAGAACCACGGATCTGTGCTAAGGGGAACTGCTTCAGTTTTCTAAATCCTGACTGCTGCAGAGGGAACTGTACCATGGGTTTCCCTTTCTTTTCCCTTGGATAGCGCTAAACTCCCCCGGGCATGGTTACTCTGTCCCGGCCTGCTTTCCAGTTTCTGGAAGTAATGTCTAGAAGATGCCCTCTGCATGAGGGGAGTAAATGGTTCATTCATTCCTCCAGGCATTCAGCAAACACACTGAGGCTATACTGGAAGCTCAGCTTTGAGCTCAACATTAGAGGGACAGAGATGCAAAGGAGAAAGGTGTTATTTGACTTGAGCCCAGGGATAAGTCGATCACCCAGACTTATGTAGGACGTTAAGGATATTAGCTCACCAGACTTGCCTTCATAATGTAGCACACAGGTC
Source organism: Alexandromys fortis (assembly GCF_014885135.2). Lineage (NCBI taxonomy): Eukaryota > Metazoa > Chordata > Mammalia > Rodentia > Cricetidae > Alexandromys > Alexandromys fortis. Next base: position 12,778,829 of record NW_026067912.1, on the reverse strand, counting down.
AGGTGACTTGACAGAAAGTCACTTTCACAACTCTGGAGACTGAAGAGCCCAAGACCAAGGCTCTCCTGAGGCTTCCGTCCCTAGCTTTCTTTTTTTGTTTTGTTTTGTTTTGTTTTCGAGACAGGGTTTCTCTGTGGCTTTGGAGCCTGTCCTGGCACTAGCTCTGTAGACCAGGCTGGTCTCAAACTCACAGAGATCCGCCTGCCTCTGCCTCCCGAGTGCTGGGATTAAAGGCGTCGTCCCTAGCTTTCTGATGACTATCTTTTCCTTGTGTCTTTGTTTGATCTTTCCACTGTGTGGATCTGTGTCTAGATCTTCTCTTCACATAAGTTATAGATTTTTCTGTTTCTCTCTCCCAGGTAAGTTTCTCTGCCAAGGCCAGCCAGATCAAGCCAAACTGAAAAAAGTCTAACAGTAGGTTTATTGAACAAAGCAACTCCTGGGGGAGTCCACAGAGAACGTGGCCAGAGAAGTTGTGTGATCCAGGACAGGAAGGTTTTATAGATTGTAGGTGATGATGTGTCCACCACAAGCTGGGTTTGTGTCCAAGTATGGTCAAAAGCTGAAGGCTTAGGTAGGGGACTTGGGTGACTGGAGGCATCAGGGGAGGAAGTTGCAATGTTCACCAAGAATTCGGAACTGGATGTTGTGGCACCTTTCCTTTGTTTGGAGACTCTGAGCAGGTCTTGCCATCAAGACAGACCATAGAAAAATGAACATGTAGCTGAATAATGGCAGATACATCCACTTAAGGAAATAAATAATACATCCATTTAAGGAAATAAAGACAACTACATCTAAGAACAACAAACCCACCCCTTCCAGATTCCATGTGCCCTCCCTTTCCCCACCCCTTGCACACTCAGTCCAGCCATACTCAAGACAAATCACACTTTTGCCCTCTGTGTGAACTGTCTGTCCTTTTCACTTTCACCGGGGAAACCCTCCCCCTGAGGAATAGGCAGGAGCAGAGTTGTTACACTTGCCTTGGGAAGCAATCCCCACCCCTGCGCCCCACCCCCACCTATCCCAGGGCCCAACAGAGCTGGAGCATTTCTGCCAGTGCACTGCCAGTGACTGTAGTGTGCCTCGGCTCCTGACTGCCAGGATACCTTTCCACCCACGCTGCAATGCTAACAATAATTGTTCCATTTTATTGTGGTTATTCTTAAACTTAACTTGTAAAATCAATTTTGTCACAGGTATATATCGGAAGAAAATAGTTTGTATAGGTTTAGCATTAGCCATGATTCCAGGCATCTTCTGCAAGTCTTGTCACATATCTTGCAGAGTGTCAGGTCTCAAACCCAGGGCAAACAGCTGAGGTGCCCATTTAAAAGATCCAAGTGGATCTGGTCACTAGGTTCTCCCAGTATTCTTCAGTATCCACTTATTACACTGTAAGAGTTACCGGGTACAGCCAGAATGCCCTACTCCCTACCCTAAACTTCTCCAGCCCCGGGGCTGGGCTGCTCTTGCTGGAGTTGCCCTTCACTATTGTAAGCAATTTTGATTACCCAGCCTATTTTATTTACCCTTTACTCTTCTGGCTCTCCTCTTCCCCGCCCCCCCCGCCCAGCTCCCCCATACTGTCTTGCTAAAGGTTGTGCTCACTCTGGACTCTCCCAGATGTCCTCGTCGTCCCTGGTTGTGATCAACAGTAAACCGTTGCCTCTACCATACCTAGAAGCAGTCATTCCTTTTCACCTCCTTTTTTCCACTCACAGAGAAGCTTTCACTTTCTAAAGTCAATATCTTGGTACCTCCCTACTTAAAAATCTCAGACTTGAAAAAGGGGAATTATGATTTGAGCACAGATTATCACACACATATGGCTATTGTGCTCCAGGATCCGGAATGGGAAATGGGAGAAGTTATTATTGTAACCATTGCTCCTAGAAGTGCATCTGTTGATGTTTTCCCATTGCTTGGAGCAGTGTTCCTTGAAGAATGCTTCACCTGTCTCCAACTGGCGTTTCTGCTCTGAGCAAACTGTTACACCAAGCGCCTGAGTACTCGGAGAAGTGTCTGTGCTGTGAGAGCGGCTCCAAAAAGGCTGTTCAGGGAAGGCAAGCGTGTTAGCGTGTTTGGCCCTGGACATCCCAGGCTTTTCTCTGTCCAGGCAAATGGAGAAACTCAGAAAGCAGAAGGAAGCAGTGGGCTGTGGGATACTGCAGTGCTCTTTCAAAGGATTTAGTCTATTGCCCAGGGGAAGCTGTGCAGGCCAACGAAGGTCCACCATTTTGGCAAAATAGAAATGTGTAAAGAACTTGGGTCCTACCAGGCCTCCTTACTTGGATCGTCTTCCTCTGTGACTATCCAAACCAAACTTGGCTTCCCAAAACTGGCTGATGGAACATCATTTGTGAGTTTCGAACACAAAACCATTCTTTGTGGCAGCTCCAATATCGACACATGGGAGACATAGCTCCATCCTGTTTATATAACAGCACTTGATAGATAGTGGCTTCATAGTTGGATATTTATGAGAGCTTTCATTTCAAATAATATAGTTTTGGCCCATGGCAATGCTAAGGCTCTTACCTATTATTATGGAGAAGCTAAATCTTTAGGATATTGGAACTGTAACTGAGGGGTCCTTTAGATTTCCCCGGAAGAACACTGAAAGCTAATATTTTTGAAAGCAATGAAAGCTCTATTATAAAAGGTCTCATTGGGAGGTTATCTGTCCCTAAAACACGTAGGCTCCAAGAAGGTCAGATACATAAAAGAGCAACTTTCCATACTGGTTTTTAACTTTACGATTTCTATCCCATAACCAAGTAATTTAAAAGGCAGGGTAAAGTCTCTTGCTTTTTCTCATAGAAACTAAGAACCTTACCAGGCCCTCCAGCCAGGACCCAGTTCTGAGGAAAGCTGCTGCCAAAGTCCATTATTCATAGTTTAAGGACAATAGCCCTGGCTGTGTTAGGTAGAGGCCTATGCTGACAAATACTGCCCCATCCTAGAGGACTGTTATGCCCAGATCCGCAAGGTAACCCCCCCTCCCCAAACCACCAAGGAAACCGAGTCCCGTGTCTAAAAGCAAAGAACCTTTATTTTATTCATTTCGAGGAAGAAGGGGAGAGTCTAATTTACAACTGTGCAAATCACCAAAATACAGGTGGTTCTGCTTAAAGAAAGATTTATTTTTAGGTAATGTGTATGTGTGTTGGGAGGTACCATGTGCCTCTGAGTGTGGGTGCCTGTGGAGGTCAGAAGAGTTAGACCTCCTTGGAACCGGAGTTATAGGTGGCTTCTGGGCAGTCTTGTGTAGGTGCTGGGAACTGAAAGTCGATTCTCTGGAAGAGCAAGACATGCTCTGACCTGCTGAGCATCTCTCCATTCCATGGTACCACTTGTCAAAGCAGAACTAGGTGTCCAGCCCTACCACGCCGTGGGCTTGGAGTCTTCTACAGGCTGCATCAGGGTCACCTGCAAGCTCCATCCTCTGATGCAACCAAGTCCAGCACCTCATGCCAGGTGAGAGGTTAGGGGTCAAAGACTTAGAGTCAGACTGTAGCTTTCGTGTACCTTTTGTCTTATTATGTTTTAAGAAAGACTTACTTGTCAGTATCTCTTTAGTATCTAGACATTCAAAAAACCTCTGGTCCCAAATACATTTTTTAGGAAAGACTGTGTTTCAGTACTACCCAAAGCATGTTTCATTACAGTCCCAAGGTGGTTCTAATAGAATTCTCTTGTGCTCCTACATCACTGTGGTTTATGAAACAGAAGACATGAACTGCAAAGGACATATAAAAAGGCTTTCCTGAAAACTGAAAAATTGAACAAGAACTATTTCTCTCAGGACCCAGTTTTGGTAGGTGATATTTAGCAAAACCTTTCATAACGATTTGTTTGGCTTATTGTAAACTATAGGTTTGAACATTCAGTGCAAAACTTTACATTGGTTCTTGTCAGCCAGCAGCCTCATTTCCTTTTCCTACCTCCCTGCCCAAATGTCATCCCTTCTTCATTTACACAGGGTTTTTAAAGTGCTATGGTTTGTATATGGGTTAAGTGTGGCCACTAAAGTGAAGCTCGTCACCCAAGATTCTTTTGAGAAAGAGATTTATTTGGGAAGGATGAGTCCAGGAGAGTGGCTGTCTCTGTCAGAGGGATAAAAGACAATCTCCAACTGAACAGACACCATCCTGAAAACAAAATAAGAAACTTTTCCAACTGAACAGACAGGGAGGCTTATATAGGGCCTCTTAGGGGTAGAGTTTTCCCAGAGAGAAGAGGGATTAGTTAGTTTTCCCTGCTCAGTAATTGGTTAGTTTAGTTGGTCAGAAGCAGAGATGGCTCTGATTTCAGGGCCAAACTGTTTCTTTCACTGGTCTTTTTTAGCCTTTTGACTCTAATCTTAGGGCCAGGGCGTATTTCTTTCACTGGCTCTGATTCTAAGGACAAAAGTGTGTGTCTTTGCCACTGGTTTCAGAGTGTTTCTTTGGTCCTGGGTTCTTTCCCTGGCTCAGGTCTCAGATCCAGGGTGTGTTTCTTTCACTGGCTCAGGCCTCAGATCCAGGGTGTGTTTCTTTCACTGGCTCTGGGTTCAGAGTCAGGGTGCTCAGTGATTGGTTGGCTCCCTGCTCCAGTTGACCCTTTGACCCTACATAAAGACCATGTATTGGAAGCAAGACCTCAGTGTGACTGTATTGGAAGGTGGGATCTTTGCACAGAAGAGCCTGACAGGAAGTCCTTGGATAAACTGGGGAAACTGCTCTTGGAGACTAGTAAGGAGTCTTATGCTGGAATGAGAACAGGTTTTAATAAGAGTAAGGCCAAGCAAAGTCATTTTTTTTTTTTTTTGCTTTGCTTTGCTTTGATATAGAATTTCTTTGTACAGACTTGACTGTCCTGGAGCCAGCCCTGTAATCCAGGTTGGCCTTGAATTTACAGATATCCTCCTGCCTCTGCCTCCTGAGTGCTGGAATTAAAGCCCTGTGCTACCACAGTTTGGTGCTTCCTGCTTTGTGATGTGATCTAGTTCCTTAAAAGTGCTCCCACCCTAGCCCTCTACCATGACATGATACAAGGTGGGGACCTTGCCAGAGCCTCACCTTGCTGTTTGGACTTCCAGCACCCTTGATTATAAACCTCATTTCTCCAGAATGCTTGCCTGCTTTGGGTATTTTACTACAGTAACCCAAAACCAAACTAACACAAGTGCTTTCTTCCTAAGGACATCTGCATTTTTCTCCTGCAGCGAGGTGCAAGCAAAAAGATTGGACAGATAGGGCGGAGCATGTCTTTAACCCCATCACTTAGGAGGCAGAGGCAGGAGGATCTCTGTGAGTTTAAGCCAGTCCCTACATAGCAAGTTCTAGGACAGTCAGGACTTCATAAAGAGACACTATCTCAAAAAACAAAAAATCAAACAAAAAGATTACAAGTCTCCTAGAGTTCCTTGGGCAAAAAGTTCTCGCGAATTGGACCCCATTTCAACTTTGCACGTAGCGAGGCTGCTGTTTTATTTTCAGTAGAGCTAGTAAATACTTTTGTTGTTGCCGTTGATGTCATCTGTTTGTTTTAGAAGAGTTTGGGAATGCTGTGAATGAGGGTTAAAAGATTATTATGTAAAAATACAAAGGCGTGGGATGTGCAGTTTTGAGACTGACATACTAATTAGAAATTCTGGGAACTCTTCTCACTGTGAGTGGCACTAATTCTCTACTTCAGCTGTCAAGAGAACACAAATGGGTTTTATTTTAAGCCGTCAGACCGACTTTAGTGTTTGCTGAGCCTCAAAAACAGGGAGCATCTGGTTTTGAAAATAGGAACCTGGTGCTTGACACCCACTTTTTGTTTTTAAGATGCTCTTAAATTAAGAGGAGTGGAGCCCTTAGATGCCAACAAAAAAACAGTTAAACCGGAACCTGTGAGCTTTGTTTTGTTTTACCATAATGTGTCTTTTATTTTTATACAGCAAAAGTCCCAATAAAAGAGCCATCGTTTACCGCGCACCCAGCAGCATGCTCGGAGCCGCGGAGCAGCCTGCTCGGAGCCTCAGAGCAGCAAGTTCGGAGGGTCCCAAACATTTCACATCAGACGCGTTGTAGCACTGAAGCCCGTGAGGGTGTGTCCCCTTCTTTACAGAGAAGGAAATAAAGCTAAAAGAGGTAAAATCAGGCCGCACAACTTTTTGATGAAGGGCAGGACCCGGACTTAAACCCAAATGGACTCAGATCAATGGCTCCAGTCCACGGTTTGAGTTTCTCAGTCTCTTTGTTTTTTCATGTCAACCGATGAACTACTGCTTGGGTCCTTTAAGTTCAGGGAGCATGTCTAAGGAAAGAGAGGGAGGAGGAGATGTGCTCCTATTGTTTGCCTCCCTTTCGTTCTTATTATTGTCTAACTCAGATGCATATTTGGGGGACTTCTAACAACTTGCAAGAATTAGGTACATAAACGTCCGGATAGAATCCTAGTCCTAACAGACGAGGTTCTAATCCCAGCATGGTCACTTCCCGATTTATATAACCTTCTGCTCCTGCTTCCCTGTTTGCCAAATGTGTTAATGGTGTCTATCTTAGAGGGTTAGAGTCAGAACAAGAGATAGGAGGCATCGGGTATGTGGTTGACTTTTAAAAAATTGTTGTTGACTAGTGCCTTTGCACGCTGGACTGTTGTTTTATGTAACTAATAACGTCAAGTCTATCCAAAATATTGGAGAAGAAGCAAAATGAGAAAGCGCTGATGGACTACATCATGGTGATCATTCTTAATATTTTCCCTCAGCAAACTGCATCCGGGTTGTTTTATGCCTGTGTTCTATCTGGAAAACATTATAAAACTTTGAGCAGACAATGGCACGTTAGTACAGTGCTTGCCAAAGCACCATATGCTTTTTCTGATAGAGATATAACTTTATTGCCTTTTATGTACTCTCTTGTTTAATACAGTAAGCAAATGGGAGATAATTTGAAATACCTTTTCCACCATTTGCAGTGTCAGAACATGCAACTTACCTTTAAGAATGCAAACGATTCATTGCTGGTGTTGGGCAGACAACAAACACATCTTTGAAACAATCACCTGCACGGTGCTGATCATTCCTAGGCTTTCCCCTCTGCGGTAATGAAATAGGATGTTCTTGCAAACTGTAGTTTTGGAGCCAGGCTTAAGATATCTTTGTGATCTCTGTGCACGTTCCTTTAGAGGCAAAGGGTGAAAAGCTGGATCCTCTATGCTAAAAAAAATGTCTTTAAGATTCCTTTGGGAAGAAGAATGATGTGTTTGATGGCCAAGAGTCCAGAGATATCTCTGGCTTCTGGGGTAGGATGGCTCTGGCAGATTTAAAGAGACTGTGGAGCCACAGGTAATGGATAATTGCACAGCCTCCATGGGGTTGTAGCTCCTCCTCACACTGATTTACTGCAGCCAGTCTTACCACCCTGGTTCTTTGTAGGCAGAGCATGTGTTGCATGCAGGGAATCGTTTGGGGGAGGTGATGGGAATTAATAGAAAGAACACTGGGTTTAGGTGACACCGTTTCTTGACCTGATTGTATGGCATTTGGTCTGGGATGTATCTCTTGACCTCAGACCCTCGTTTATTCATACGGCCAGTAAGCTGCACTCCATGATGTCCAAGCTATCTCTGAAGTCTAACGTTCTAGAGTTGTACAATGTGCGTGATCACGTGTCCAATTAATTAGGACCAATTTATATGATTTATGCCACGTTTCCAAACCACCTTCATATTTTGAATCTCGTTTTTCACCCTACCACAAACCTGTGAAATAGGACCGGGGAATGCTTTCGTCTCATTTGACGTATTAGGAAACTTAGGCAAATGGAGATTAAGTTAATGGCAGAGTCCAGGTCTCCTGACTCTCATTTCTGGGCTTCTGTACTAAATTAGGCTTGGATTAGTCTTTTGGGATACGTGTGAAAGGGTATGCAGCTGAATTCTTTGTGGAAAAAAAATAACTTGATAAATTATATTAAATTACTACAGTAGATAAAAAACAAACTTCTATTTCCCTTGTGGAGAATTTGCCTTTGAATCCCACTGTGAAATGGATTAGAACGTTTTGTTAGGATGTAAGCAATGTACAAATCCAGAAAAGGTACACATCTCATATCCTTCTAAATGGATAATTTCTCCCGGGACTTCTTTACTTTCGGAAAATTCACTTTATTATTGCATTCTAAAGATTGTGGCTTTAAATGCCACGGCATCCGAGTCTAACTGTTATTGGTGACACCTGTGGTTATTGGTCTCCGCTGTCATCCTCTCCGCTTCCTTTGTTCTGCTCCATGGATGCGATTTGATTTATGAATGAGAGCTTTTTTTGATTCTTCAAGATACATTTTTGGCGAATTGGTTCAATAACTTGTTATTGAAAAGCAAAATCCATCAGGGGCATATCTGCCTACTTCTCAAAGAACTCTCTCTTAGAATCTGTTTATTCATCACCAGTACCTCAGCCCTGGATTTTATGAGGACAGATCCATACTTTTTGTTTGTTAAAGTTGTCTATGAAAGTGTTCAACCCCAAAGACCAGCTTGAAAGCATCCTGTAATATCTGAGAAATTAAACAAATATCTAAATTCACAAGATGACCTACACAATACAATTCAGACTGCGAGCCCTTTGCCTTTGGTGAAGTACAGAGTGAACTGAGGTCAGACTACCAGACTCCATAAGAATGAGGATAGAATCAGTGTTCGAAGATTCCCTCGTCTGTCTCAGATCTGAAGGATGCATGTTTCTCAGCCACACTAAAGGCGGCTTTGGAATTGTACACTTGACCTCCTCAAGAGGAATCTACAAGGTATCCTAGCTAACTGCCGTTCCCACCCACTGTAAGAGCCAAACTGGTTGCATGGAGTCTAACTTCTGCTCACCTGGGATGTTTGCCTTCCTTTGCTTGACTTTCAAACACTGGAGATCACAATGAACAGCGGCTGCGCCCTTGTATACCTACCTGCCTCACTCTTCACACAGTTTTGTCATCGGATGCCATTTTGTCGGATTGTTGCCTTTTCAGAAACAGACATTTACCTGCTCCTTCTTGACACTGACATAGAAGATTCGTTGAGACAAAGGAAAACAAAAACCCTGCTTCCCACCTGCTCTATACATTATTCATATATTCAGCTAGACACTTCTATGTGACAGGCAGACTGCATGATCCTTCCCTGAAAAGTTCTCTGGAAATATTTCTCTTCCAGCTGTTTTCCTTTCATACAGAGGTTTACACACACACACACACACACACACACACACACACACACACACACACACACACACATTCTGAAAGCTTTGAACTATATAGGTCTTGAGCCAACATGTCTAGGTTAAGAATCTGGGATCTGTTGCATATAAAGCTGCACTGGTGGGCTTTTACAGTTGGGAAGCACAGCATCAAAGCATGTGTGCCCAAGTCCTCAACACCACCTCCAGGGTGAAGGATTTTCAGGGAGGACCCATAATACTCAGTATATGGTTGCATGCATGGGTATAAATTTTTTTAAAGCAAGAGGATTCAGAGGAAAGCCAGCAAAGGGAACAGGACCATGGAGCACCAGTAGAATCAGCCAGTACCTGCTTAATTTCTCTGATGAAGAATTCTGGCAACTAGGAGATGGTGTCCCCTGTGATGCTCATTAGACTTAGTGGCCCTGACTTGTGACAGATGTTAGGAACATAGCGCTTCTGACTACCACGCACCAACATTCTGGTCTCCTGAGAGTAACTCATGGCTTTGGCAGATGACTTAGGTACTTTAAACTGCTTCATCCCCTAGAGGATGATGGAAACTTCCCCAAACCCAGGTTCTCCAATGTCAGCCAAGGGCTCGCCCTACAAACAGCATTCTCAGGATAGCAGGGCCAACTTACTACACTTTTTTCTACACAATTGTATAGAAAAGAGATAAAAGAAAGTTTCCAAGTATGTTAACTAATGGTAGTATATTAGTTACTTTTGTGGGGCTGAGTCTATAATAACTAACGGAAACCTTTTAAGAGGGAAAGGATTTATTTTTGTTCATGGTTTTAGAGGGCTCATGGTTGAGAAGACAAGGCAGAGGTGATGGTGGTCAGTGCATGTGCCAGAGCTTCAAGTACGACAGCGTACCAAGAGGTAGAGAGCAGGTGCTGGAGGATGGCTTAGCAGTAGAGAACATTGGCTGCTCTTCAGGAGGAGCTAGGCTCAATTCTCAGCATCCTTGTGGTAGCTCACAACTGTCTGTAACTCCAGCTTCTGGGGGATATGATGACCTCTTCTGGCCTCCATGGTACATGCACGTGCACACACACACACACACACACACACACACACACACACACACACGCAAAACATCCAAACACATTAAAAAAAAAAACTCCAAAACAAAAAGTAGATAGCAGGTTGCAACTTGGGGCAATTATAACCTTTAAAAGGCCACCCCCAGGGACCCACTTCTTCCAGTTAAGTCCCACTTCCTAAAGGTTTCCCAGCCTCTCAAAGTAGGAAAAAAATGTTCAAAACATGAGCCTTTGGGGGGAGGGGTATATTTCAGATTCAAACCTTAAAAAGTAGAAAGAGAGACTAGATGAAGAAGGAGATTCTAGCAATGAAGTATGAAATCTTATTTCTTTGGGAATTTTTTTGGTTTGTATGTGTGTATATGTGCATATGTTTATGTGTATATATGCATTAATTTGTGTGGGAGTGTAAATATGTTTGCATGTGTACACATGCGGCCAGAGATTCAATGTTGGGAGTCTCCCTCAATTGTTTTCCAAGACCTTACTTTTTTGAGACAGGGTCTCTCACTGAAAACCCAGAGTTTGCTGATTCAGCTAGACTGGCTTCTGTCTTCCCTTGCCCAGTACTAGGATTGCAACCATCCCTCTTGTCATGTGTGTATGTGTGTACATGTAGGTGAGTGTCTATGTGTAGTTGTAGTGTATGGTGTATAGTGTGTATGCATGTGTGTGTGTGTGTGTGTGTGTGTGTGTGTGTAGTATCTTGCTGTCATTTTGTCTTAGTCCCTTGAAACACGGTCTTTCCCTCAACTAGGAGCTGGCTGGTAGCCAGGAAGCTCCAGAAATCTTCTTATTTCTACACTATGCTTTACAGAAGTGGGTTTATAAGAGTATGTGGCCATGCCAGGCCTTTTGTGAGGGTTCTGGGGATTGAATATGCATCCTTATGTCTGTATGGTAACATCTCTCCAGACCTTCTTGAGGATCTTAATAACAACATCCACCCGCCTGCATTTGAAAAGGAAGCAGGCCACGAAAAAAAAAAGATGGGAACCACCCAACCTCCAAGACCTCTAGGCTATTGGCTTATCTTCACTTATAGAAGAATCTGTTCTTTTTTTATTGATTTTTATTGAGCTCTACATTTTTCTCTGCTACCCTCTCTGCCTCCCCCTTCCCCTTCAATCCTCTCCCAAGTTCCCCATACTGCCAATTTACTCAGGAGATCTTGTCTTTTTCTACTACCTATGTAGATTAGTTCTATGTATGTCTCTCTTAGAATCCTCATTGTTGTCTAGGTTCTCTGGGATTGTGTTTGTGAGCTGGTTTTCTTTGCTTTATGTTTAAAAACCACTTATGAGTGAGTACATGTGATAATTGTCTTTCTGGGTCTGGGTTACCTCACTCAAAATGATATTTTCTAGCTCCATCCATTTGCCTACAGAATTCAAGATGTTGTTATTTTTTTTCTGTTGTGTAGTACTCCATTGGGTAAATGTACCACATTTTTCTTATCCACTATTCAGTCAAAGGGCATTTAGGTTGTTTCCAGGTTCTGGCTATGACAAACAATGCTGGTATGAACACAGTTGAGCACATGCCCTTGTGGCACGATTGAGCATCTTTTGGATATATACCCAAAAATGGTATTACTGGGTCTTGAGGAAGGTTGTTTCCTAATTTTCTGAGAAATTGCCACACTGACATCCAAAGGGGTGTACCAGCTTGTATTCCCATCAGCAATGCTGGAGTGTTCCCTTTTCCCCACAACCTCTCCAGCATAAGTTGTCATCAGTGGTTTTGATCTTGGCCAATGAATCTGTTCTTCTATATGTTCTTCAGCATGCTTACAAATTCACATGCTCTTAATTGTTATAGGGATGTAGACAAACATTCAGCTATAGACTTTTTAAAAAAATTCTTTTTATTTTTTCAAATAGAATAGTCCTTTCTCCAGTTTCTGGAAAGGCACCATTATAAAGATTGGGTGGATGGTCACTGAAAGCTGTGAGCCATGCCACCACACTTACATCTGCCCAAATAAACTAGAGTCGTGATGCTCAACCTCTTGGGCTTCCATGAATATTAATAAGTATTTGCTCCTGTGTTAGTCATGCTTTGAGACTTTAATCTTCATCACCGAGAAGTATCTTTCTGCATCTACAAACCTCCCAAGATTACCTGGTAGAGTAAGCCATCTGCTTATGGCGGGCTGATGGCAAAATCAAAGGGAAGAGACGATTGTTTATTATTATTTATTGTTTATTCCCAAGGAAGTTTCCAGATGGCGAGTCTGAGTATTTTGTCATCTAACTAGCAAGTTTTCTTGCTTCTAAACAATTAGACTTTCTCATACATTTATTTATGCCTATTTGTTTGTATCTAGTTCACTGACTCAGGCGAGCAGTAGAGCAGCCTATCCCTTACAAAACCACTCTAGAAAACCCAAGCCTGACAGACACAACCACTCCTCCTTGCATTTTAAGGGGCAAAACCCCCGGACTTGATTTTCACAATTTTAATCAGCTCTGACATTTTTTTTTTTACTTTTCTTAGTCCTATACATTTTTAAAAATTATTTATTTATTTTTATTTATTTATTAAAGATTTCTGCCTGCTCCCTGCCACCGCCTCCCATTTCCCTCCCCATCCCCCAATCAAGTCCCCCTCCCTCATCAGCCCGAAGAGCAATCAGGGTTCTCTGCCCTGTGGGAAGTCCAAGGACCACCCACCTCCATCCAGGTCTAGTAANACATTGCTTTTAAAAGTGTGGGCCAGAATTGGACTCAATAGTTTTTAGATGGTTTTTAAATCAAACACACAGATACACACATGCATACATATCTGATATATATATATTGTATTTATATATACACACTATATAATATATCTATATTCTCTACAAAAAGATGGATATCCATTTTTTGAGACAGGGTCTCATTATGCAGCCCTGGTTGACCTGGAACTTGATATATACACCAGGTTGGCCTCCAGCTTACCGATATCCAGCATGCACCACTATGCTTGGCTTAATATGCATATGCTTTTATTAAAATTTATTTTTATTTTATGTGTATGAGAGTTTTGCCTGCATGTGTCCATGTGTACCATGTGGTGCCTGGTACTTCCAGGAGTCATAAGTGAGCATCAGATCCCCTGAAACTGGAGTTTCAGACAGTTACAAGGCACCATTTTGGTGCTGGAACCCAATCCTAGGTCCCCTGCAAGAGCAGCAAGTGCTCTTAACAGCTGAACCATCTCTTTAGACCCTAATATACACATTGTTAAAAATTATTATTATTGCCAGGTGGCAATTAGTCCCAGCACTCCAGAGGCAGACACAGGCAGATTCTCTGTGAGTTTGAGGCCAGACTGGTCTACAGAGAGAGTTCTAGGACAGCTAAGGCAACACAGAAAAACCTGTCTCAGAAAAAGAAATTATTATTATTGAGACAGTGTTTCTCTGTGTAGCCCTGGCTGTCCTGAAACTCACTCTGTAGACTAGGATGGCTTCAAACTCAGAGACCTGCCTACCTCTGCCTCCTGATTGTTGGGATTAAAGGTGTGTGCCACTTCTTCCGGTTTTAAAATTATTTTTATTGGATGTATATGGGTGTTTTACGAGTGTTTAACTGTGCATCACATTTCTACAGTGCTTGTGGAGGCCAGGAAAAGGCATCAGATGCCCTGGGACTGGGATTTACAGCCAGTTGTGAGCCACCACGTGGACGGTGGAAATGGAATCCTCTGCAAGAACAAGAACAACGAGAAGCCATTTCCAACTCCTTACTATTTACATTTTTAAATTAATAATAGATGAAACTTATTCATTTCAAGTTTTTCTTTTTAAGTCCTTGGTATGATGCAGAAATCCTATCAACCATATGTTGGATCATTGTACTGGCTGGTTTTGTGTGTCAACTTGACACAAGCTAGAGTCATCAAAGGAAGGAGCCTTAGTCGAGGAAGTTCCTCCTTGAGATCCAGCTGTAAGGCACTTTCTCATTAAGGGATCAGTGAGGGAGGGCCCAGTCAATGGTGGGTGATGCCATCCCTGGGCTGGTGGCCCTGGGTTCTATAAGAAAGCGGGCTGAGAAAGCCGTGGGAAGTTAGCCAGTAAACAGCACCCTTCCATGACCTCTGCATCAGTTCCTGCCTCCAGGTCCCTACCCTGTTAGAGTTCCTGCCCTGACTTCCTTCAGTGATGGATGGCAATATGGAAGAGTAAGTCAAGCAAACCCTTTCCTCCCCAACTTGCTTTTGATCATAGTGTTAGGTCACAGCAATAAAAACCCTAACTAAGACAATCATGTTACCTGTACCTTAAAAGTCAATTTTAAAAAAAATATGTTTTAGCTGGGCGGTGGTGGTACATGCCTTTAATCCCAGCACTTGGGAGGCAGAAACAGGTGCGTTTGAGGCTAGTCTAGTCTACAGAGAGAGTTCCAGGACAGGTTCCAAAGCTACACAGAGAAACCCTGTCTCAACAAATAAACAAACAAAACAAAACAAAACAAAAACAAAACAAAACAAAACAATCCCCCTTCCAATAACAAGTACGTTTTAAGAATTAAAGATCTTTTGCAACAAAATATATCATGGACTAATGAAAATTCACTATGGACCAGCAGCTGAGAACAACCCTGAAAAGACTAATGCCTAGCATTGAAAAAAGGTTACATCTCAACCCTAGACATCAAACTGTCCCTGACACTAGGTCACAGTCCTTGCCTGGTACTGAAGGCCCACACCACACTCTTCTCCCCAGGACTCCCCTGCAAGGTTACTCCTTTCCAGCTTGTGGTCTGCAGCATTTTCCAACTCTGTTCTGCTGTTTCGTGTCTTCATTTCTCCCTGCCTCCTTCTGAAATGAACCTTATGACATTTACTTGCTATAGAATGCCTTCCTATATTTACAGACACCCTTCTTGGAGACTTTTGACATTCTCAATAACAAGACAGTAAAAGATAGGATTTCCATGACTTAGAATATTTCTTATCCCATCTAGTTAGCATTCAGCTAGATAGTTGATGAAATTCTTCTTGATATTTTCATCTAAAACTAAGTATTTTGAATAAAGTCCATATGGGTAATACTCAGGACAGGCAGAATATCTGGGATAGATGCAAGGAATTAGCAGCTTTAATTAGGAATTTTAATGTTTATCACCTACTACCCAAAGGGCACAGTGGTTCTAAAATCTAAAGGTTGTTTTTCTCCCAAAGTGGACCCTCGTACTATAGAAATTCTTCTCCTCCTGTGTGACTATGTACATGTGCTATCTGGAGTGGGAGGGGCCACGAGCATGGAGGAATGTGAGGCTCCTGAGTTAACACTCTAGTACACATCTTTTGTACATAGGACACATTTACATTGCTCTCCAATTACCACTCTGTGGTCCATATGATGCGTTTATTTTATAGTTTCACATATTTACAAATGTCATTACTCAACAGCTGACATGAGTCCTTAGTGAACTTGTATTTCAAACATTTTTATTAAAAAAAAATTACCAATATGATTGAGTCCTTCAACCACATTTCCTGTCTCCTAACCCCTCCCCTTAAAGATGTGTATGACAGATATAAAATAGGAAGAAATTTTACTAAGAACTCTAATAGTGCAGCTATATAGTTTCAAAGTCTATTCCAGTGAGCAAAGAGAGTTCTAAAGAAGAAACATTGGTTAAGTGCCAGGCAATCAAGCTTGTAGGAACGGAATCATGAGAAATACCATAACAATACAAAGGAGAGCCCATGGGTACAGGAAGTGGAAAGAAACACCTACTGGAGTTCTGGTGTGAGAAAGGACAGTTAAAGCTCCACGTTCATTAGAAAGGGGGGGGGGGTAAAGGGCTGAAGATGGTGAGAGTCTTTGAAATAATTGAGGCTGAACCAGAACCAGGTAAAGCTGAGTCCCCAGGAGCAAAGGGAGAGGCACACATGAGTTCCTAGGTCAGGGTAACACTGGCTGAACTAAGAAAACACAACCCATGAGGACCGTTCAACATGTCTTATCATCGCTCAGAGTATTCAAGACTCAGGGCCAGTGGTCTCCTGAGCATGCAAAATAAGCCACTAAGTAGTCCAGCTACTGGAGAGCTCACCCTGGTGGTGATAGCGGTGGAGTTGGCTGAGGGGTGAGGAACTGGCCGGATGGCCAATACTGCAACTATCCAGACTCAGAACCAGGGGTAGGTTTGGCCCACTCCGATATCTGCCCCATCTGTGGCTGTCTGTGATCTCCTGGAGCACATGAAGGAACTGGTTCTGCAGATCCAAAGCTATAGGATCTGCATAACACAGGGCAACAAGATATCCAAGAGGAGGCTCAGTGAGGGCTCAGTATCCACAGTGTAGCAGAGCCCAGAGGCCTCAAACCAGACCAATGACTCTTTGCAACGAACATTTGCAAGTAAAGATACATGGACAACAAATAAAAAAATCATCCAGCTAGAAGGATTGGGGCAAAGAAGCTTCTTATATCTGGGTAATACGACTCCTTATCTACTTGGTCTCACTCCTGCCTGGTCACTGGTGCACGGGGATGAGTGCTCCTCCAGGAAGGATACAGGGAATCTGCCACGACAAAATGTTCCCCAGTGTGACGTCAACACAAATGAAAGGTCGACAGAGCGCTCCCTGGTCTACTTTGCACCTCATCATTATGTGAGCAAAGGTGGTCAGAAGAGAAACTTGACCCAGCAAGTCTTCATGGCAGCATTCTGTATTAAGAATCCTAAAATAAGTTCCAAAACTGCCTCCTGTTTCCCTGGCGTGGGAAAAGAGCCAGGGAAAAAAGCTTTTATACAGTTTAGGACTAAAGGTGTATAACAATAAAATAACACAGTGCGTGTAACAGTGGCATAAATCCCAGGAGCCCCTCAAGCCTGGGAACCATACTAAAGGATTTATGTTTTAGTTTATTGATCCAGTAATTTTATACTTTAACATTTGATTTCTCAATAGTAGGACTTCCTGGAATTTGGAGAGAATTCTTCTGTGGTATTAGTAACTCTGGTATTGAGTTGGTGCAGTATGGTGACCACCAGTGAACTGACATAAACCCAAATTTCACTTCAAGGAAAAACAAAAATTAGAAAACGTTGTTCGCTAAATTGGCAAGCATTCATCTTATAAGTATTGGCAGGGATTTAGTAAATGTCACTATAAATTCTCTAAAAAGATAAATCCCTTAATACATATTTTTATTCAGTGAATGCAGACCAGGGACCTCAAGAGCAAAGAGCCCTAAGTAGGTCTGTGATCTTGAGCTCCGTAGGGATGTCTGTCCAAAACTGAGGAAGAGAAAGTTTGCTTTATAATGATTCTATAGCAGATCCTGCCAGGCTAGGACTTCTACACAACTTAGAATAATCTCTATTTAGCCCATTTGTAGCTTTCCGGGCTGAAGTGTGTACACAGGTCCTAGAATATCTTTAACATCATTATGTCGTTCTGTTAAAGACATGGCATGCAAAAGTCCAATGTCATCTCAAAAATACATGTAGTATGCCCAGTAAAATACATTGGCTAGCATAAAAATCAAAGGAAACAGTAGTTTGGAATATCGATCCACGTTGCTGGGATTTTGAATTGTGAAATAATCGATAATTCTGCCAATTTTTTCTCGGAAGACAAACTTGAATTTGTCACTGGCTTTCATCGTCAAGTCGCTATAGTTGACGTTGTCACCAGAAATTTCAATGCTGGCAAAGCTGATCTTCCGTCTAAAGCTGGAGATGGAGCTGTTGATGATGTTGGTGATATTGACATCTTCTGGTTCCTTTGCTGTCCCCTGGTTCATAGAAAATAAGTTAGCTTGTAAGACAGGGACAGTAACGTACATGGGTGATATTGTGAAGAGCAGGGTGCTGTGGTGGTACCAGACCTGGGCTTAAATCTCAAATGACAGGTCTTTTACTACTGGAAACTTGTGATTTAAATCCCTTTAGGATGTGATTGCCTCATCTGCAACATGGTAACGATAGGAATTGTTTCTTCATGAGACTAAAGGGAAGATTAAGTGGCATACATTGAGTAAAGCATCTAGTAGATACTTGGTAAAGTTCTAGTCTGTTTTAGGGTGAAGAGAGAAAATAAATCCATTGTGTTCTGTGGTCTTTGCTACAAACATAGGAACAGGACTGTGCTCCCTGCAAATCCAGGGAATTTCCACTATCCAACAAGGTGCTGATGACACAGAAAGTGGGGTCTTGGCTGAGTTCCTTCACCACTCGGAGGGCAGATTTCTCAGTAATAAAATAAGGAGGATGATGGCTTGATATCATTGAGTTTTGGGATACCCTGAGACATGTAGAGGATACAGCACACACTTCACAGTGATTCTCTTGTTATGTCCATGGCGTGGAGGTGAGCACTGGAGTCTTCAGTAGAAGACCTTGGGAATTCTCCAACCCTCGTCTATCATTCTAAGGAATCTGAATTTGTGTGTGCTATTAGGGAAGCCTTCATGGAAGAGAACGCATGAAATCCATATTCTCCTCTGACGAGCACACATGCTCTTTTGACTTTAGTGCTTGGATTGACCACAACAACCAAACACAATGATGAAGGCACTGGCTCTTCTGGTTGCCCATATCCTCACTATTAGGTCCCTGTGGTCTGACAGCACACTGCTTAGGGTGCCACTTTCCTAAATCAGATCCTTATTATTTGTTTGTTTGAGCATCAGTGTGCTAATGCCCATCAAATCTAGTTTTGAAATAACCTTGGGTGAAGGGAAAACAATGTATCACACTGGAGCAAAGTTAAGTTAAAACTAAGTTTTAAGTTAGAATCCCAGGAATTTTGTTACAAGTCAATTTCTTCTATACATTTTTTTGGATAAACTGTTTCTTGTATAATTTAAGAATATATAATTGCATCAAAATTAAGTAATAACCACAAATTAATCTGAAATGTGTGAACAGCTAAGCCTGTCTAGTTTGACATTGGGCTTTTTTTTTAGATACTTGTTCTTATGATCACCCTTTCATGTTGCAGATGAATAATAGTTTTTTTTGCTAGAAAATTCAATTTTGATATCCTGTTTTATCTGGTGAAAAGAACAGCACCGGTTAAGGGGCACCATGATTTCCAAATGTGCCCGCCTTGGTAGGGGTACAATGCATTAGAACAAAGTGGATTACTCTGGGGATGGGAACTAAGCCCTGATCCCCTCTTCAGAGTGGTGCATGGCCGGGTGATGGATGGTAGACAACCCCCTCCAAATCCTTACCCTATCTTTGACTGCCATCTGCTGTAAGGAGCTGTAGTGAGCAACTGCGTACTCCAGCAAGGCCCCAAACACGAAGCTGAAGCAGATCCCCAGGTACACATCGATGGCCTTGATGAAGCAGTTGGTGTTGGGTAGGGATGTTCGGGAACCGATCATCAGTGTGGTCATGGACAACACAGTTGTCACTCCTTGGGAAACAAGTAGGAGCTGTTCCATGCGGCTGTCCCCACCCACCCCTATCCCTCTCTATCATCTGGCTGGGTGACTCCACCCAGGAGGCCACAAGATGAGGACAGGACTCATGAACAGTACAGATCTATTTCAGAGTCTGTGACCTACTGGAATACAGTTGTTTTATTCATCTCCAACAGATGTAAGTGACATAGTTTTCCAAATAGGTCATCTTCTGTCTTCTTTTAGAGATGGACAGTCAGTAATAAAGTTATGGGCAGTGGATTGTTTACACAAGCTCACCTCATCTGCCACCATAAAACAAATTAAAAAAAATACAGTCCTTCTGATGCTATCTTTCTCTCCATCTCTGCACCCATTTTTCTCTCTGTGTAAAAGAATTTATCAAGATACCAACTTTTACAATGACTCAGCAAACATCAGTGAACATAAAGATAGAATTTTCAAAAGCCCTTGATTCACCTAGTTCTTAGAACTCGTCCAGGGGAACTTCTTACCAATGCAAGTTCTCGCAGGAACAGAATCGAGAGAGATCCAAAACGAAACCCAGGATAGCACCACCAGGAAGGTGGAAGGAACGTAGGTTTCCAGAATGAAATACAGGACGTTCCTCCGAAGCTCAAATTGCAAAACCAATCGAGTATAGTTTCCTGAGAGTGCAAACATGAGGTAAGAAACTGCATCTGCTCACACAGGAGAGGAGTTGCCCCATGAACCACAATCATGTTTAGCCTTCTGTTACCAAAATTTAGTCAGCTATGAACTGCACTCTGGTTACCACAGAGGACCTCAGTGTTGCCTGGCATGGGATTTACAGTGGTGCTCTTACCTAACCCCCACACTCGTGTTTTTCTTTTTATGCCTTCCTTTACCAAGGCATTGCTTCGGTATTGTGACCGCCAGTATTCTAAAACTCTAGCTCACCAGACTGTGAACCACAAGGGGGCAAAATCTGCATCTCTCAACCTTGCACTCACATGGTAAGCTGTTAATAAATACCCGTCTAATGAAGATTACTTAAGACAGCCCATTGTTTTCAACATTACTGTAGAGTAGGCCTATTAAATGTAATTTAATTTTTGTGTAGATGCATATGTGTGTGTGTGTATTTCTGTATTTGTGTGCAAATGTTTGTGGAGACCAGAGTGCAGTCTTAGAAGTTGTTGTTCACGAATCATCTACCTTTTTGTTTGAGACAGGATTTCTTATTGGCCTGAAGCTTGCAAAGCAGGCTAGGTGCTAGCCAGAGAGCCTCAGAGTGACACTGTCTTTGCCTCTCTGGCACCAGAATTACAAGTGGCATGCCCTGATTTTTTTTTCTCCCAATGAGTTATGGGGATTGAAGTCAAGTCCTCATGCTCGCAAGGTAAGCATATTGGGTTGTCCATTCAGGCTCAATCATTTATTTTTTTGTTGATTTCAGAGGTATCATTTCAGGATCATGCTTAGGGAATTACCCAAGCACACATGTTATCTATGTGGCATATAAACAATAGAGAGCTGCCATATTTGCTCCCTGTCTTTTTTCTAGGTGTACATTTAATTTTTAAAGTCATCTAGACTCAACTAGAACACATGATAATGTTTTAAAGAGTAGAAATATTGATAAGACAAAGCATTCCTAACTTGACCATAAGGAACTGAGAAGAAAATATCACTGTTTGTATGTAAAATCATTTAGAAAATACCTATTTAAGCCAGGCATGTTGGCACACACCTTTAGTCCCAACACTAGAAAGGCAGAGACAGCGGATCTACATGCTTTTGAAGCCAGTTTGTCCACAGAGCAAATTTCAGGTCAGCCAAGGCTTTACAGAGAAACCCTACCTTGAAACAGCAAAACCAAACCAAAACAACAAAACCCTAAAACCACCAACTCCCAGAGATCTAGTTCTGTACATGACAATTTGATAATTGCACTAACGAGGTGATCATGTAGTATTGCTACTGTCTTCTTTACCTGTGAGTGCTTTCTTTTTTGTACTTCATTCTTTGACCAGTGCACTCACTAGAAACACGAGTGACTTTTCGTGCACAAGGGAGTGCTGCATTTGAACAGTCATTAGAGAACCTCGGAAGGGACTAACTAAAATTCAATGTTGGCCCAGAGGGTTGCTCTCCAGTTGAGCATGTCCACCTGAGTGCAGCGTGCACAGAAGCCCAGGTTCTGTGCCTGTCTTCCTTTTCCTGCTCCACACCAGTGCAGAATGCTTACACTCCCTGGGAGTAGAGGTGGAGGCCATGCTGCTTAGGATTCAGGTTGCGACCTTTCCCTTAAGTATTTTTATTCTGTGGGATGGGTCACAAGAGTTACCTGTCTCCTGCTGGGATACGGTTACCAAGGTGAAATACTGCTGGATGGTGTACTGAGCAAGGCGTAGGCTTTCAAGTCCACGCACAGAATCGTTTCCTCTCAGCCAGGTGAACTCCACATCGTTGCCGTCATATCCCCCTGGCAAATGAAAGCGAGCCTTGGTCAGTGCAAGGATACTGCAGACGCAGCTGGTTTGGGAAATGCTACAGAGTGAGCGAGAGCTCTATCCTGATGGTATTAAGCCTACAGGAGTACGCCATGCAAAAGTTGGCTAGGTTTCTCATGTGCAGCAGAATGAAATCTTTTGCTAGGTCCATGTTTGACTGGTTGAGACTGTCCAAGCCTGGTAGGTGATAAAAATGGCTTTCTTTATTACTGAGTGGCATTTATTAAGTGTGCTGCCACAAAGGGACCCATGCCGGATTCTGTTTTTCCGAGCAGTCTAAGCTTGGATGATGTTGTCTGAGACTTTGGAAGGACTCTCTCTATTCATATTTCTCACTGGTATCAATGCAAAAATAAAAAATCCTTTAACCAGCCACCTTATGACGCTCTGTCAATATGTGCTTTTGATAAATGTTAGCTTTACTAATATCAGTTGATGGTAGTGATAACAATTACCTTTTATGAACCTTTTATGTTGTCCTTTACACAACACATATCTTTAATGCTCTCACAGGCCAAGGAAGTAAACATCTCTGTGTTTCCTTGATTTTAAGGTGGACTTTTGTCTTTACATTTCTGAAATTGTGATGGATCTCACCATTGATTTATGTAGGTGAAGTAGCATTTTCTCCTAAAATGTGCTTATTCTCTAGATACTGTACCTTAGACTTGAGGAATTATTCGCCAATTATATGTGAAAACACTCAGATTCTAAAGAGTTTCCTTTTTTTCTTTTTTAAATTTATTTATTTATTAAAGATTTCTGCCTCCTCCCCACCACTGCCTCCCATTTCCCTCCCCCTCCCCCCGATCTTAACTGTCTCAGGATTTAGGTAAGTAAGAGACAAAAGCCAACCCTGTGCCTCTCTCTGGAAAGCTTAATCTCAAAGTCTGTAGATGGTGTTGATAATAATGGAGCATCTATTACTTAGGAGGCAATTTCTAAGTGCCTTGCGACATTATCATCTCCTCCAATCCTTGCAGATAAGATGTGTTCATAGTTAATAAACACAGACAATAGACACAATTTCATCAGTCACTGGGAAAATACAAAGCAAAACCACACGCTGCTTCATACTTGTTAAGATAGTAATAATAAGGACGAGATGAGAAAAGCAATAAAGATATTGACAAGCTGGAACTTCATTGGTGGGAATGCAAATATACAACCACTTTTGGAAACAAAATGACTAACTAAAAACCTAAATAGTAAGTGTATCATTTGAATCAGAATTCTATTCCGAGGTATTTACTTAAGAGGAATGAAGCGCTACTCACAGAAAGACTTGTATAGAACTATCCGCGGCAGCTTTATGTACAGTGACCAGATGTGAAGCTAAACCAAAAGCGTGTTAACCTTTTGGAAAAGCTGGAAAGAATAGTCCTGAACAAACAAAAGGAATGAAGTCCTGATAACATGCCACATCATTCTGTGGAAAAAGCCAGATGCAGAAGGGAACAGATCGTATTGCTCTTACTTATATAAAATGTTCAGGAGAGACAAATTTACAGCCGCAGAAAGTAAGCTAGAGGCACCTGGGGGTTTGTGGCAGGAAATTGGGGTGATGACAATAAAGACAGGGGATCTCTTTGGGGGTAGGTGATGGGAATATTCCAACAATGCAACCTGCCAATGGCTACAAACACCTTGAAACACATACTTAAAAATGGATGAATTTTCTGATTCATACATTATAGCTCAATAAACCCAACTTATATAGAAGGCAACTCATTGAGCCTGGTGTGCTTACTTTTTCCATTTCAAGGGGGTAGGAATCTGAGACTCAAAGAGGTTTGTTAGCCAAAGTCATACAGATAGTGATGTTGCCCCATGATTCCAGTCCCTGTGGTTGCAATCTTGTCATTGCTTCAGAGGCTGCTGAGACTGTGGTGCTGATGTTAGGACTGATATTGTGCTATGAGGCATAATTATGGAAGTTGATATCTAGTAGGCTTCATCTTATGATGCCTGAGCTCCTTGAGCTCCAGATAACACTGTGGGTGTTCCCTTGGAATCCTCCAAAAGTGAGTGGAAGCCGGCCATCGGAACTAGTGAAGAAGACTTCTCTCTGAAAATGAGGAGAGCAGGTTCCTACCTGGGTACTTGGTTTCAGCCCTAGTAGAGGCTGGCTCACAGTTTTTATTTGCTACCGTCCTCTGTCCCTGGGTGAATGTGGGTGATTAAGATAATATCAGTTCCTTTTTTTAATGATAGTATATTTGGAAAAAACCCAAACCTGAGTGAGGTTTTATTACCTGAATGCCTGCTAATAAGCATTCTGTGGAAGCTTCCTCTGCCCCTCGGGGATGGTGTCTATGTACACAGAGTGCTGAAGTTTCTTGGTGAATCTTGCTCCTGGGATTTGGGATGAGCCCAGCCATGACACATGGAGGGCAATTATTTCTTTTGTGCTACACTCGAATTGCTTCTCTGTTTGATAACCCCAAGTTGCATTCTTCTACCAAACAGCTGCATTGCTTCAAGAAGGGTTTTCACGTGCCGATTCAATAGGATAATTAATCTGCTTAGGTCTGTAACTAAATGTGTACTTCTAAAAATGGCTTCTCCTCATAATGGTTCTTCTCTCCTGGCTTTGCCTACTTGTTCCCTTAAGCACAGAGTACCCAGTGGTCCCCAAGGCTTGTCTACAGTTATTTTCCACTTTGACGCCCTAATGACTCATATCTGTGGCGTTATTTCCCTATCACAGGTGCCCAAATTTGGAGATGTTCGGAGATGCATACAAAGGAACAACGGAGATTGTTTAACCATCCCAAGGAACTGATTTGACCCACATCCATTTAGAGCGAACCCTCATTTTCCATCCTAGGAAATTCCCAGGTTATAATTTAGATGCTCAGTTACCCACAGCACTGTACAACACTTTCCCATATACCAAATAAGATCCCTTACGTGTTGGAGGCAGCTGCATCACAAACAGCAGTGAGCGATTTGAGTATTTGGGTTTTCTCCTCCAGGGCTTTTCCCATGCTGGGCAAGCATTGTGCCCCCACCCACCACACGCCCCCACTCCTCCTTGCTCCTTACTAACCTTTAACCTTTGCTCTGTTCCTTCTTGTTTCTGTGGTACTGTGCCCTGCTTTTTTTTTTTTTTTGTCCTCTTAGCCAACTGAAACCTGTCCATCCTCTGATTTCAGGTGGCAATATCCTCTGGACACCTCTGACCCTTTAACAGGCTTTCATGGTGCCGTAACTTTTTATTGCTTGTCTTTTATTCTTTCATAATTGTTTTAAGTCCTGTGCTGTCTGTCAGCTGGTCCACCTCTCGAAGACGGGCAAATCGTTTTATTTTTGCAGCGCAAACATTTGCCACAGCGTCTAACACAGAACAGGCATGTGGTTGTTGCATGGGTGAACTGACTGAGGAGTAGGCAGATGGAACCCAACCAGCCAGCCAGACTAGCTGGAGGCTTCGGTGGGAAAATATGTAGAACTGAAGTATTAGACCGAGTCAAAATATTTTCCTTAAGACGCAGGGGAAAGGAAAAACACTGGCCTTGCTCCTAAGTAACCGAAAAGAGCTGGCGTGAAAGAAGCTTCAGACTGCCGCCTGATAGTCATGCTGGATTTCGGCGTAACATTTGGCAGGATTTGGGAATCCCACAAGCACGATGTGGTCTCTCGGTTTGGGGAAAATCAGTGAATATCAGTTGGTGCTAGAGAACCTAGAAATCCCATACACTTGCTTAAAACCTTATTAGAGTATACTAGGGAGAAGTGGATAGCCCCCGGACCACATACAAGCAAGCCACTGGGTGGGAATCTTCATGGGCCTTCTGGCCAGTGAAAGAGCTCTAGGAACTGTCAACCCCTCTTCCTGGGCTCCAGTCCCACTGTTCCTATTTTTCAGATCCCTTTAGAAAAATGCTAAGTTGTGATGAACCTCAATTTCTATCATCATAAGGTGGGGAGAACAACACTTACGGGTTGTTTAGAAGGTATCTGCGTGTGTGGCATGTGAATGCAACACTATTTATTAGGAAAAGAGCTCCAATATTAATTATTATTTTCATGGTTGCTGATGGAAAAATGGTTCGGGCAAGGTGACCACGGCGAAGGCAGACTGAGATCATATTGTTAGCTGTCCCTTCTATAGTCATTTTCCAACTAGCTGCCTCCTTCCTCTGTAGTTGCATAGCAAGGTTTGGCTAGAAGCCAGTGCATTTTTATTAGGAAAAAGAAAAAGAAACCTTTTGAGGACTTCTGGGCTTCAAAGGGTAGCCTGTGGCATGTTTAGTAACAAATGCAAATGGGGTTGATGAAGCCCAGGCTGTCTGCATCTGGGGTTGATTTGGTTTTGGTAGAGCAAGAGTGGATGTGTGGATGATGAGAAGCCAAGGTCAATGGCAAGGGGTTTTGATCCTACTTCATGTTCCGGCTTGGTGTGAGCCTAGCCAGTTTGAATGTTCACCTTCCTAGACATGGACGGAGAGGGGAGGTCCTTGGACTTTCCACAGGGCAGGGAACCATGACTGCTCTTTGGATTGGAGAGGGAGGGGGAGAGGAGTGGGGGGAGGGGGAGGGAAATGGGAGGCTGGGAGGAGGCGGAAACTTTTTTTTTCCCATTCTCAATAAAATAAAAAAAAATTAAAAAAAAAATCATAGCCATGGAATGGTTACCAAGAGCTCACCTGGAATCACAGACCCCTGAGGATGAGTACCCCGAGTGCCGGCATGAAGAAAATACGTTAAGTTCTAAGTATCAGGAGCTAGCTGAGGTCTACATTCATCAAGATGTTTTCTTTAAACCAGAAATACTCATGAAACACAATTCCATGGTTTTATAAGTCTGGGAAAGGATACACTCCTTGGAATTCATGGAATTAGCTCTTGGAGGCTCCTAAAAGTTCTGTAGCAATGGAGAGTGTTATTATTTTAGGCTTTGTGGACAGTACAGTCTCTATCATAAATACTCCATCCTGTTATTACAGTGTGACCATAGACAATCTGCAAGTGAGTGGCCATCACTCTGCTATAACATCACTACTTCCAGAAACAGGTGATGGGCCAGACTTGGCAGATAAATCCGGTTTACTGGCCATGGTCTACACATCAGTATTTTCTTCAGCCATCTCTCTGCGCATGGGTGAAGGTATTTGATATTAGCATAGAATGGTTTTCCCCCAAAGATACAACGTTACACAGTTTGCCCTTGAGAAGCAGCTGGATTTATCTGGAAGTTAGGGTGAATAGCTCAATCCGTTGTGGATCTATTGTGGATCAACATAAAGGAAGAAGGGTGCAAGGACATGGGGGTGCTCTGCAAAGCAGAGATGGAGGTCTTCCAGGAAAGGCCCCCTGGGGCCCCGAGGGTGTGTACTCACAACTCTCTAGCTGCAGCTTGCAGGTCTGTGTGTCCATGGGGTATTTAGACAGGTCCATGTTGCATGTCACGGTTGTTGTGATCCTAACGGGAAAAAGAAAAGAAATGGACTCAGAAAGGGTGCTATGAGGAAGAGATGGCATTTCTTCCCCAGGGCTGCTCCAAGAGGACTTTTTCTCAGACTCTTATGGGGGTGTGTGGCTGGTAGTCTACACCCAAGCATTCCTGAGGTTTTCTGGGCTCAGTGACACTCATCCGACCCAGTTCAAGCTGGATCCAGAGTGGAAGAAGCTGGGATGCTGGCAACTCAGAGGCAAACACCCACACTATTACCAAACAGACACATTCTCCAGTGTGCTGAAGATGTCTTATAAACATATTTTAAACTTCATTCAACTTCTTTTAAGTGTTTAAGGGCATTGGGTCCTTTGGAACTGGAGTCAGGAATGGTGGTGAGTCACTGTGTGGGTCTGGGAACCAAACCCAGGTCCTCTGCAAGAGCAGCCAGTGCTCTTAAGTAAGGGCCGAGTCATCTCTCCAGCCTCTGGAGGTGCCTTTTAAAAATTCTAATTTATTTTTTCATGCAAATTATTTTGACCATATTCTTTCCTTTACCCCAACTGTTCCCAGATAATCCTCACTTCCTACCCACTCAACTTCATGTTCTCTCTCTCTTTATCTTCCTTTCTTACATTCACACATTTTTACTAGGTCCCTCATTTATGAAGTACAGTGCTGGGTACACCTAGGAGGCAGATGTGTTTGCTCATGGCATAGTATCCAACTTAATGGAGCTTTACATCTCCTTAAGGGAGACAGAGAAAAACAACCACTGGTTACTGGTTGCTTAGTGCAAGGCAGTTTCTGCGCTAAGGATGTCACATACATTAACCCTTTGAATAGCTCTATGATATAAGAACTGCTATTATCTTTATTTTGTTTTTGAGGAAACTGAGGCTCAGAGGGCCAGTAACTTGCTCAAGTTCACAGAGCTGTTTAGGACAAGAGTCTAGTAGCAGATATCGGTGGTGGTGCACGCCTTTAATTCCAGCACCTGGGAGGCAGAGACAGGTGGATCTCTGTTTGTTTGAGGCCAGCCTGGCCTACAGAGAGAGTTCCAGGACAGCCATGCTTGCCATACAATAGAGTGTATGAAAAAAATGAATTAGAATGAACACAGAGAAGCCCTGTCTTGAAAAGCAAAACAAAACAATAATAAAAAGGAGCTTAGGGGCAAATCATTCATAAACTATGATTCATTGGTAATTCTTACATTCTTACCCAGGCTGATGGCACTGCATGCTGTAACACAGAACAGATGCACACCCCCAGCTACACAAGTGTATATGAACACACCTGTGTGAACAGGTTCCCATGGAAACATGGAAATATGTAGAATTCCCAATCAATGGAGAGTTAGACTTCTTAAAAGAGGAGTTAGGATTTGTACTGGTCTCAGTAAAACTCAGTGTTGCTGAGGCATGCCCAGAAATGCTATTTATTGCTTAGTCCAGGCCTTGCTTTATAACTTCAGGTCTTTCTTGTGATTAAAGGTTAGTCTATTCATATTTACTATTTGATCTGCTCCCCAGGAACTCAGGGAGCCCAAGTGTGGACAGCCCTTGCACAGACTAAACCTCTGTGTAGGCTGCCTCACGCAGCACTCAGGGAGCCCAAGTGTGCACAGCCCTTGCACAGGGCAAACCTCCGTGTAGGCTGCCTCACTCAGTACTCAGGGATTCCTCTTCCTTTCCAGTCACTGAGAGGGCTGCATGAGACAGAAGGAACTTTAGGCCCTGGCAATTTGGGGTGGTGGCCTGTAGCGGCAGGTAGTCTTTGGGATCCACACCTTGCGTGTTTGTATAAACATGTCTCAGACAAACAGATGTAGAGATATCCTGCTCTACTGAACCCTGTGGAAGACAAGTTCCTTATATAGACCTCTTTGTTTGTTCATGTCTTTACTCTTACTTGCCCTCCTTCCCTCCTCCTCTTCTCCCTCATTCTCTCTCCTTCTCTGTGTGTGCTATGTGTGTTTGTGTGCATGTTGGGGCTCGTGTTGGGATACCTTCCTCGGTGACTTTTCAATTTTATTTATTTGTATATATGTACCTGTATATTTGTTTATGTTTATATTCACATGCGTGGGTAGACATGTGAAAGGGTGTGCAGGCACCTGTATGTGCTGTGTACACGTGAAGGCCAGAGGCTGAGTGACTGCCTCAATCACTCGTCACCTTAAACATTGAGGTGGGGTTTCTTAGTGAACCTGGACTTCACGGATTTGGGTAGTGTAGCCAGACATCTTTCCCTGGAGATCTCTGTCTCTCAAAGGCCAAATGCACAGGTGGCCTGCCATGCCCTCTTGTTATTAAGCGAGTGGTAGGGCTTAGAACTCTAATCTTTACACCTGGGCAGCAAGCATTTTATTCAGGAAGCCATTGGACCTCACCCTATTAGTCTTTTCTTTTGAGACTTGGACTATTTATTTATTTATTTATTTATTTATTTATTTATTTATTATGTATACAATATTCTGTCTGTGTATATGCCTGCAGGCCAGAAGAGGGCACCAGACCCCATTACAGATGGTTATGAGCCACCATGTGGTTGCTGGGAACTGACCTCACAACCTTCGGAAGAGCAGGCAATGCTCTTAACCTCTGAGCCATTGGTCTCTCATTGAACCTGGGAATTTGCAGCTTAGGGCCAGACTGGGTGCTTAGTAAGTCCTAAGATCTACCTGTCTGTATCTGTCAGCACTGGGGTTTTAGGTGAATGCCACTAGGCTCAGCTTTTACACCAGCACTGGGATTCAGATCTCGGTCCCCATGCTGTCTCTCTAGTCCCTTTTCTTCTTTGTCTGCTAACTTTCCTCACTCTCAAAGGCCCAGCTCATAACCCTATGAAAACATAGTCTATCACTGCCCCTAACCATTAACCTACTCCCCAACTGGGGTCCTGGCACCCAAGTGGGTCTATCTTACTCCATTTTCCTGAGCATACTGCATGAGACCTGGCACACAGCAGTTGCTCATATGTGACTAGTCCCAGCATCTATACTGAGAGAATCCCTTCTGAATGGTGGTGTGGGGGTATAACACAGAGGAATTTGTGATGAATGGGGGTTCAGACTGGCCCTTTGGTACTGGTCCAAAGTACCCAGGATATATGTGTCTTTTCCTCCAACCCCAGAGTCCCCGATGCCTGCTCACCTGAGTGCGTACAGGACTGTGCCATTGGAGAAGAGGCGGATGAGCCTGTTTCCCACTGTGACTTCATGGAGGAAGGACTTCTTGGACTCCACAATATAAGTGTCTGGTACCCAGAGGAACTCCACAAGACGGGCATCTAGAGTGAAGCTCTTGTTGCCTTCGAACACTAGCCGTGGGTCTGTCCAGCGCTGCCGGAGGTAAATGGTGGCTGTGTAGTCCTAAGAGGAAAGTCAGAAACGGAAATGATGGGCAGGAAAGAAGCAGGAAGGAAGACCCCCCCCCCGAAAAAAAACCCATATAACTCTCCCTTATATGATATGATATGTATGTATGGCTCTGTGTGTGTTTAAATTATTGGTGTGGTGCTTATCCTCAGCAATGAAAGAACCAAGTGCATTATGTATTTTAGATAATAACTCCTACTGTCAAAGCCCACTTTCAGGGCTTGGGCCTACTTGACATAAAACCTCACACTGCTTAAGAACACAGTTGGCATTAAACTGATAAAGGCTTTATTGGGAAAAATGCCTGGGTTACCCAGGATTTACCCATCATGCCTCAAGGGCCCTCTTGGAAAACTGCCTTCCTCCTGGCTTTATCTTTCTGGTGTCCTCTCAAATTGGTCATTAGATCGTTAGTTTTCATCAGTGGTCCTTTCTCTGAAAGACCATGTGAAGGCCAGGTCTCTCAACCATGTTTTCTCTTCTTTTCCTCAATTTTTATTTCTCAGTAAATGCACTCACTTCTTTTTCTATTTTCTCTCTTCCTAGCCTTTGAGTCTGTTTCCTTCCTGATACCCAGAAAACCCACTGTGGAAACATCTTCACTTAGGAGACAGAACTCTGGCATCTGCCATTCTGTTTCTGAGTAATCTGCTAACATCACCACTGAAAGCAAGGAGAGGGCCCATGGTGGGATGCCACTGGGCAACAATTACCATGTTGCTCTCTGAAATGCTAGAGATGCTTGCGATGTCCAGAGTCAGTGCTATCCGAACTGGGTCACCTGAGAATGCAGAAAAACCAGAGAGACTTACATAGAAACACAAACACAAATCCTTCTTCCCACCACCCATTTCCACCCCCTGCCCTACTTCGTAGGTTGGAAACAAAACTATTAAAAATTATAAAAGCAATATTCATGTATTAGAAATATTTAAATAATCTGAACTATAAAAATAAGAAAATTAATTTTATCTTCCCAGGAGCAACCATTCAGTATGAAAAATATACACAAATACACAGGGACATCATGATTCATAAGAGAGGCCACACGATTATTAATTAATGGGTATTTAAAAATATTTTAAGATTAATTTACTTATTTTGGTGTGTGTGTGTGTGTGTGAGAAAGAGAGAGAAAGGGAGAGAGAGACCGGGAAGGGAGGGAGGGAGAGAGAGAGAGAGAGAGAGAGAGAGAGAGAGAGAGAGAGAGAGGAAGGAAGGGGGGTGATGTGTGCCACCGACTCTGTGGGAATTGTTCACCTCTGCCTTTAAGGCAGGATCTCTCATTATTTTGGCCATGCACACCAAGCCTAAGGCTGTCTGGTCTGAACGTTCCTGCATATTCGTCTACCCCCACCCCCCCATCTTGCCCAAAAAATGTTAGGATTACAGGTGGGTGTCACTAGATCCAGCTTTTATGTTGAGTCAAGGAACAGAACTCAGAGAGTCAGGCTGTGTGTGTGGCAAGAACTTTCACCTGCCGAGCCATCTCCCTGTCCCATAATGTGTGTTTTAAAGAGGCTGATGGCAAAGCACCTGTCCACTCTTATGTGGAAGGTTCTTCCTGTGGCGCCTGCAGGGGGCTTGTTGTGTAGGGTGGGGCAGAGATTTGCTCGCCTGATTGTACACAAATAACTTTCCTTTTTTTTGATTAAGGAAATTTACCAAAAGATGACATCAAAGACTGATGGCGGCCAAGTTCCTGCTGACCCCAGACACTTTCTTCCTTTCCTCTTTGGAGCTCTAAAGTTTTACAATGTTTTACCATGGTTGATCTTACGTAAGCCTCAGTCCTGGAGTTTAGGGACACTGAAAGACACTGCTGAAAATCGTGTTTCTTCTGAAGACTGGAGTGTAAGGGCCATCGTTTTTGGAAGCCAACCAGGCCAGGCCAGGCCCATCTCTTTAGATGGAGATGGGGAAGAAGGGCTCTGGACTGTGAGCTGTGTGAATTCAGATCTCAGCTCTGAACTCCCCTCGCTCTGCCATTGGGGATAAGTTACAGAATAGAGACAGAGGCTCAACGACATCAGAGGTGTGACAGTGTTTTAGCCAGGGGCAGCAAGAGGGAATGTATTCAAAGTGCCCGCTTATTCCTTCTGAGAATCTCAGAGATGGTTCCCTGCACACCGCTTCTGGTATCATACCTGCCGTGCTTTGGCACATGCCCCATCCGTAGGGTCCCCCCAATCTCTCTCGCTCTCTTCCGTGATCCTAGCTAAGGTTGGGGGAAGGACCAATTTTGCTCACCAGCATGAAGGATAAAGCAGGTCTCACTTGCATTAAAGAGCTGAGAGAGCCTCAGGGGACTGTGGCAATGAACTAGGAAGAGAGGAGATGGAATTCTAAAGAAATTAGAAAAATATCTAATCATCTGATTGGTCAGAATTAGTCAAAGCAACCTAACAATTAAAGGGTTGGTAACCCAGGAAAACCAAGCTACAGAACGTAGGGAGGAAACTGGAAATGGTGTTTTCGAGACAGTGTGAAGGAAAGGTAAGGGTTAATGGTTGGTGGGAAATCTTTGAGGACAGAGTGGCAGGGCATGGTGCTAGGTGGCTGCCAGAAGAGTCTGGAGTCAGAGAGCAATGGTTGCACGTCATGCAGTGGTGTGACCTCAAGTTCATTGCTAAACTTCTCTGTGCTGCTTCCTCCCTTGTTAAATGGTGTGCAACCCACTGTCACAGTTCCCAATGTTTGTCCCCTCCCAAACTCACGTAGAAATGGCTGTGACAGTACTAAGAGGTGGAGCTTTCAGAAGGGATTAGGCCGTGAGAGTTCCAGCCTCGTGAGCGGGGTGGGTGCTGCTTGGAGAGGGTGTGTCCAGCCCTCTCTTATCTCCCTCAACCCTTCCCCCACCTCTACCACGTGATGACAAAACAACAGGGCCGAGGCAAAAGCCCTGGCGTCGCAATACTGAACTCTCTAAGTCCGTGAGTCTGGGTTTGTTTAGGTTGCTCAAGGCCAGGCATTACGTGATAGCTGCACAAGACAGGCTGAGGCAAGCGCCAGCCAGCACAGAGGACTGGGTGGGAGAGCGTGGACAGGAAAGCGATGGGTCCCCTCGCTCTGCCTCGCTGGGGAGGGCAGAGTGGAGCGCACACACAAGCTCTAGTCCCACCATGGGTTTTGCTTAGTTTCCCCGCTATCTAGTGCAGCCCAGCCAGTCTTGACTGTTTTATGGACCGGAACTTGCTTTCGTGTCCGGAAACTATGCAAGTGAGCTGTGCCACCAGAGGGCACCTCTCTCCTAGGAAAAAGGTAGACGGCGTGGGCAGTGTCTGTAGTGCCCCCTTGACAACCTTTGCTTTACCCAGCTTAGGCCCTGGAAAGTACTATGGAGGTTTTTGTCTTCCAAGGACCCATGGTGGCCAAGAAGCGCATCAGGAAGCAAGGGTGCATCCACTAACCTACAGGGTGTCCAGCAGGACAGGTTCCTTGAGGACATGGAGTGCATAAAGTCATTAGGCCCCCGTGTTGTGCTTCCTCTCCTTTTAAGCAAGGTGCAACCGGGCCTCACACTCCCTTAAGTTCATCCTCAGTGCTCTGTTCTCTGAACAACCTCCCTGCCCAACATCCCTGCTTCTGGTTGGCCCGTTA
Source organism: Alexandromys fortis (assembly GCF_014885135.2). Lineage (NCBI taxonomy): Eukaryota > Metazoa > Chordata > Mammalia > Rodentia > Cricetidae > Alexandromys > Alexandromys fortis. The sequence continues at coordinate 12,744,327 of NW_026067912.1, read as the reverse complement.
TTGTGCAAACTTGAAGAGTAATGTCCTGACTTAGTTGTTTGAGATTTGGGAGGCAAGACAAATGGATGTGAGCAAGCTCTTCAGATTCACGTGCTTATTGCTAGTGTGTGGTAAAGCCTGGAAACCCAGAGCATGTGGTGGCTTGCTAGACCCTCGGCATGGAGAACAGAGCCTAGCCACGGGACCAGACATTGCCCAGATCTTCAGCTGAGCCGGCGAGACTGCCTGAGGGTCCTGGTGGTGAGAGCAGATCAGCAGCCTTGCTCTAACGCCCCACACATAAGTGGTACCATAGATGTCAGCTGCCCAGAAACCTGCGCAAAACAGCACGCTAAGGCAGGAAGGATCCAACAGGAGCAGAGACAGAGAGAGGCCTCCTCTGCTGGGTGACTTTGCTCCGGAACTCCCCAGCGGCCCTCCCTTCCACGTTTCGTCAGTGCTTCTGTCTAGACACCTCTGTCTAGACTTCCTTGCCTTTCTCTCTTCACCTCGTGGCCCGAGGGCCCTTCCGGCTTCTCTCTTGCTGCTCTCACTCTTTGCAGTCCAACAAATACCTTGAAAAGGCAAAGTTTCCCACCCCTGCACCCTAGCCTGTGTCTGACCACCAGTGGAACTGGACTTATTAGATCCTAGATCTGACTAGAGACTGTCACCATCACAAGCTAGAAGCAGGAAGGACAAGGACATAACATTAGCTAGTTATGGTATTACAGGAAATGCAATGATTCAGGGGTGGGCTGTGGAGGAATCAGGGAGAGCCTTTCAGAGGAGGGCAGCCTTTCTCAGAGACACAATGGGAAATTGTGTTCCTAGAGAGGAAAGTTGGTGGAGTAACTCAAGGCAGATGAGCAGCCTCTGCACTGGCACGGAAGCCAGAGGCTAGGGATGCTACTGGGCATTTGGGGGCCATATTACGGGACACTGTGGAAGGGTGAAAATGACAGGCAGACAGAGGCAGGCAGAGAAGGGCTTGGAATGCCTGCACTTCAGGCTAGGCTACTGGGTCACGTGCCTATGTTCTTAGCAGGCAGATGGCCCAGGAGGTGATTTAGATAGAAATGAGGGGTGATCATTGTAGGTGGCAGACTACAGGCAGAAAGGCCAGATGGAGCGGTGCTGATGGCACATGGCGAGTTCCTGGCAAAGTGACCACAGAGGTAGGGAGAAGGAAGAGTGTTTGGCAGAGGTTGCCAGAGGCTCCTACATCCAGCACTTCACCCCACAGTGCTAAAGAGAGAACAACTTTAACTTCGAAGTGGAGAGCAGAGTGCTTTCATTGAGGTAGTACAAAAAAATCACAAGCTCGTGTTCTTATCCATCCTTCCCAGTTCCTAAAGCAGCGACCAGTCGGGAGGTGGAGTCAGCAAAGCCTCTGAAGCCCGCTGCTGCATTTTGCCTCTGTTCCTATCCTCTTGAACTGATATCCTTGTCACAAAGGAGAACCTACCACCAAAATTGGGCCTGAGGAATTTGTTATATCCTGCGGTGAGGTTCTCAAAGCCAGGCAAGGAAAGCTTGTCACTTCTGCTGACCTCCACATTGAACTGGTTCCCCTGGATGCACGTCCTGGAAGGGAGAATTGCTTTTGTGGTTATGTCCAAAAATTGATGAACATAGTTAGACATGAATTTGATTGACATCCCCTGTGTGCGTGTTTGTGTTTGTGCACGTATATATGTTGTGCACACACACGCACATGGTGGCTTTCCTGAGGAGACAAATCTTACTTTCTAGCTATTGAGTTAGCCTTTCCATTTTCTTACCCACTTGCTATAGATGAAACTGTCATGATAATTTGGCCACCCTCCATGCATCTTTTCCTTTTTATTTATTTATTGATTGATTGTGTGTGTTGTATGAGTGTATGCACAGGCATGTGTACCTGTGCATCAAATGTCTCCTCTGTTTCTCTCTTTCTATTCCTTTGAGGCAGGGTCTCTCCTTCAATTTGGGGCTCAAGAAACCCTCAAAGATCTCCTTATCTCCTTCCCACTTGGAAGCTCCAAAATTTACTTGCATTTGTGGGACTCTGGTCCTCATGGTTACACAGTAAGCATTGTTAACCACTGAGCCACTTCCCCAACTTCCTTTCACCAAGTGTCTTATGAAAAACCCAAGTCAAAACAAAACAACAACAAAACTCAAGTCCACTGGTCTGCAACCATTTTAGAAACTTCTGTTCTCTAAAATAGAACGAGCCACAGAAATGTTCTTGTTCTGATGTTTCAGGGAGATGAAGGGACTGAGTTTTTGCCGTAAGTTAAATAAAAACTGCTGCAAGCCCTTCCATCAGGACCACATCAGAGTAGCCCTCACTGGGCCATTCTGGGGTAGCACAACTTACCTTTGAGAGAGGAGACTCAGACACACAAAGGCCAGGTAGAAGTTGTGGCTCATGTTGAAGGAGCTATTCACACACAGAGAGAGCCTGAAGGAGGAATGACCTGGAGAGACAAGGAGCAAGGTGAGGGGGCAGTCCAAAGGTTCACTACCTCCAGTCCCACTGTCTTCAGGGGTCTCCAGACCCGGTATTTTCCCAGCAAAATGGGAGCAGCCTCTTTGTACATCTTTTCTTCTAGCACCGGCTCCTCGAGCGTCATCCAGATACACTGTCATTTGGGAACTAATATTTTTTAATCCACCCCAGATATAGGTAGAGTCCTTGTTAATAAGGTGGTTTTTCAGAACTAGTGCCCATATCCAGTCTGGGGGTGCACATTTGCCTGTATATTTGAGGAGCCCCAGGCCTCCCTGACCCCTCCAGCTCTACATTCATGCTGGCTAAACCAGTCACTGTCCTTTTTAGTTCAGGGCCCAGGCCTTTCAGGCAGGTTGTGTTCTTACCTAATCTTTCCCATCTATAGTGGGCAGGCTTATCCCTGTCTTATAATGAGGAAACAGCTTTGTGGGAAAGCACACAGTACTTGTGAATGCCAGAGGTGAGTTTGAGCTGGAGCTGGCTGCTTCATCCCTTTCCTCCAAGACTAGCAACAGCTCATGCTTTCTTTGGCCTGAAGATGCTCACCATCCTCATCATCTCCCACACCTGATCACAGAGTTCTGAAGCTTCCCTGTGCCGGTGTTCACAAGAGGGCTATTGGACAGCCTGCTCCAGAGGCCTGGTTTCCTCGGGTGGGGCACCTGCAGTCAGACATCTCTCAGAGTTCAGTGGCAGCTAGCAGAGCATCCTCGGACCTGCCATGCTGGTGACATGGCAGAGTGGTTGCCTCAAGTTCAGGCCCCTTCCCAGAGTGGGCTACCTACTTAGTGCTAACCGTGGTGAGTCTTCCCACTTTCTAGAACCTAAGCAATTTAGAGCTGTGGCTCAGAGCCAGCCATTTATTTATTAAATAATATGCTGTTTACCAAGCAGTATCCCCTTATTAGAGAAATGAAAATGGACAGAAGTTCACTGAGTCAGAAGTGTATGTCACAGCATACACCAGTGCAGATTTACAGTTTTATGAAGTGTAGGGGTGTTTTGTCTTCATGTGTGTCTATGCACCATGGGCACACAGTGCCCATGGAGGCCAGAAGGGATGGGATTATCTTGGAACTGGAGTTGGAGTTAACTGTTAGCTGCATGTGGGTGTTGGAAATAAAGCCCAGGACCTCTGGAAGAGCCGTCAGTGCTCTCAACCACTGAGCCCCACCTCAGCCCCCTGCAGATTTATAGATGGGAACAGATGTGCCCTTTGGTGAGGGTTGTTGAGTCAAGGTAGTTGTATATGTGTAGGGGGCTCAATCATACTATAACCCTAAAGAACTATTTCAAAAAACCAAGGAAGTATTTAGTCCCTCTGTTGTTTCTTCTTATTAGTCTTATACATCAGATGTCTCCATTATTAATTGTTTTTATCCCCACATATACCTATATTTACAAATGCACACATCTTTTTTTCATAAAAATTGAAAAAGGAAAATTGGGGTGTTTTTGTCCTTTTGCTATTGTTTTCCCCATATAAGTGTAATAGCTGCTATCCATTGATTACTTACTACTAATTTGCCTAAGCTAAATAAGCACCTCCACTTTCTTCACATGTGTTTGAAGTAATTAAGAATATTCTCACTTACCAAGGAATGACACAGCAAGTTAGGGTCAGCTTGAATGTAAATAACTGACCCAACTCCTTCCCTCAACCACAGCAGCATGGGACTTGCTTGTCTCTGTGTTGGCCACGCCTTTCCGCGGCAGCTTCTGTAGCCCCGCCTCCCCAGCCCTTAAGATACAAGGTGGCTCATACCCTGAATACACAAACATTGGCACGCCTTGTGTTCTGCCTATGGATATCAAGTTACTTCCCAAGTTTTTGCTGTTATAAAGTCGGCACTCACTGCTTTGGCCTATATAAGTTCTTATAGACTCTCCTCTTCCTTTTCACTGTGGAATGTAGGAGGCTGGGGGCAGGGGCTCTAAAGGCTGATAAAGGAATAGAGGCTTGCTCGTGACCATTGGAATCTACCCCCTCACCAAAATTGCCAGCTATAAAATCAATGTTATTAAATTTCTGTGACTGTATTTGTACTTTCTCTAGTGTTCCTCTCTGGTCCCTATTTCTCTCCATGCTCCCAGCATCAGGTTTCAGAGGGTTCATGGACTGGCTCGCACACCTTCCATCCCTTTATCGAACATTTTAAAGGGTGAATGGGCTCCTCTTATAAGCCAAACACATGACCAGCAGAGGTCCTGCCTGGAGGGGATTGAGGTGCGCCAGCAGAAAATGTGCATGCTCCATCAGAAGGGTGCAAGTTGTAAATCCTGTCCTGTTCCTACCCACATCAGGAGCCCAGGCAGCAGAATGTCTGGTGTAACTAGAAAGTGAGTCACCGACTCCCCTCGAGGGGATGGTACAGGGCCAGGGTGGGGATGGCAGACATTCATTTGATTCTGGCAGAGTGTGGACTTTGGAGACTGTGACCTCTAGAAGCTGTTAAAGAAATGGAGGTTTACCCATGGCCAGTGGAAACCACTCGAACTTAGCCTTGGTATCTGCAGGTTTTTCCTAGTGTGGCCTGAACTGGCTCTGTTCTCATTTAGGGAGATTCTTCATTGTTTTCCCACCTTCTATAAGAAACCAGCTTTGATCAAGTATATCTGGGAACCAAGTAGTCTTTAGTTTCAAGCTTGCTTTGAAATAGCCATCTCTCCTAGTGGCCAGTCCTCTATTAGGAAGACAATATTTGCATCATGGGCCTCTGAATCTCCTCCAAGGAATGCCAGACTCGAATTCTGTCTGCTGGCTCTGCTAGGGCCGAGCATGCCTCATTACAGAATGGAACAGCAGTGACAGGCCACGTGTGTCACCCAGTCCTATCTGGTTCAGGAGAGGAGTCTCAGATTTACGATGAAATTCGGCTTAGATCACACAGCAATGAAGTGGGCACTGTTTGAACCAGCATTTCTTAAGCCTTTAATCTTGACCACGGTCATATCTGGCTCCACTTTACTGTCATGGTGTTCTGGAGGAGGGTGCACACCGCTGACACCTTTGCTCATTTCAGCCTGACACAGAGAGCTCAGAATTCACTGAAAGAACCGAACCCAAGAAAGCAGGAGTGAGTTGGAAGGAGGCTAGGGTGTGACACGCTTGGACACACTTTATGAGGATGCAAGTCCCCAGTTCCCCAGACGAAATGGGATCACATGTGATTCTGCTCCTTATATCAAACCCACATTGGGAATGGGGTACTGAAAGTCCAGTGGGGGGTACTAGCCCCTGTGGCTGATGAGCCAATCTTTGAGTTACTCTATTTGTCGTCTTGTCTTGCAGGAGGCTCAGGCCTTCCTCTTGGATACAGATATTGGAGCCTGCACTTAGAGGTGCTCACAGACCATTAGGGGGCAGCTGGAGGCTCTGAGCAGGGCTCCCTCCAGCCTTCATCAGTTGCACCCAGGAAGTGGGTGGGAGTTGCTTGAGTTGGGGCAGCCTATGTACTCTTGCCGTAACTGGACCTCCCTGGCTGAAACCTCATCTCTGTTTGTAGAGGAGAGTCTGGGCTTTGGTGTTAGACAGAAGTTAGTCATAGCTAACTTCTCAGCCTCAGTTTTCTCACCTGACAAAGGGGTATAAACACAAATAATAAACCCTGCTTCCCACCCTCCTCTGTTCTATGTCTTCCATTGAAGATCCAGTAATATCGCCAGGATGAAAACCATGCCTGTCAGAAGCTCTTGCTCTCATCCCTGAAAGCAACCTGCTTGGCACTCTTCAGGAAGAACAGGTCAGACGCAGGACATGAGTGTCACCTGGGAGGCCCATTACATTTTTTTCTGGACTGGCTCTGAGAAGCAGAGATGAGCCTGATGGGGATTCCCACCTCCATTCCATGAACACTATGAAGCCCGAGTGTGTCACCTTATAGCCTCCTCCACACTCACAGTGCTCCTTTGCCCTCAGTCACTTCAGCATGCTTAGAGTCATGGGCAGGGAGGCACGCGTGAGGTGAGGAAAGGTCATAGTGCCCTGGGTCCTCCCCAAGAAAATCACTGTGCCTGTTGGTCTTGCCTGGCAGCAGAGAGGAAAACAATGGCAGCTCCAGTACCAGGCAGGGGGAGCTCTAATCTGGGCCCCTCACTTGTTCCTGGGCGGTTTTAGTTCCTTCCTGCACTCTAACAGGGAGTATCATCCTTTAAGACCTGAGGCAGAGTTAGGGCTCAGAAAATTCCAGGCTGTCTCCCCCGCCCCCATCCATCCCAGCAGGACCTACATCTGGAGCTTCTTCCTGCCCTCTCTCCAAGTCCTAGGGGCAGCAGTTTGCTTACCAGACAGCTGTTGCGGCTCTGTTATGGCAGGCTCTCCAGGATCCCAAGCAGGATTCGCATGCAAGGCATACTCTTTTGGGTCCCCTGGGTCCTTTCCACCTCAGCCCTGACCCCTTAGATGTAGGTGTGCATCCACGCTCTGATGGAGTGGCTCTCTCTCTGGAGAAGACAGAGCTGTGGAACCAGGTATAGGTGGGCGGGGACTCCTCCAGCTCCTCCCTTTGTGGAACTCTGACTGGTCCTGGGTTGTTTGTGAGAATCAGTCAGCTCTTGCGATGGCTATGGGACCCCAGAAGTTTGATTCTGAGTTCACATTTCAGCCATGATCCAAACCTCAGCTGAGAAAGACACCTGGAGAGATGAGTGCGTGGCCCCCACCCCTACGACAAGCTCTGCTTTCAGAGGACAGCCCTTCACTATGGTGCAAAGGGATGGGAGTTATTTAACTTGGGCATTCCACTTGATTCTGATTGCCAGGTTCACACCTGCAAAACAACTCAATTCATGTCTGAAAGCCATAGTCCTGGCTCTGACTGGGTTTGTTTGGGATTGGCAGAGACTCGGTTCTGTGTTGTTAGAGACTCTACAAACTGTCTAGTTGCAAAGACACAAAAACTACAAAAGATTGGGGAAGTGAAGCTCAGAAGAGGTGGGAACAATTCTGGGGCTTTCTTGTCTCCTTTCCTGTCTCCCAAATCCTTACAGGGTATCCTTTAAGTCTCTAGCAAATTTGCTTAGGGAGCTTGCAGAGACCACCGAGGTTTTCCTCTTCCAAGGCCAGCTAAGCTTGTGGGCATGCGTGCTTTCTCACTGTCCCTCAGTCTCTCTCCATATTGTAGCCAATGGTCAAGGATATCGCTTTTGGATCTGTCCTCAAGGGAGAAATCTCTGGAAGTCAGTCTGGTACCCTCAGAGGCCTGGGAGCCAGAGGCAGGGGCAGGGGGAGAGCTGAAGTTGTAGCAGGATGATCAGAGGTACTTTCTTCCTTCTTGGAGATGTCAAGGTCACCCTGGGTCAACCTGCTTGGCAGACCCTGTCCTGAGAGGTAAGATAAACAGAGAGAGGGAGGAGCATTCACAGGGTGCAGGAGCTAGCTGTGCTGTGCTGCGGGAAGCAGAAGGAAGTGGGCAGAAGGGGCGGATCTTAGGGTACAATGTACCATAGATGCCTCTGGCCCTCGACCAACTTGCTTTATCGCTCCTCTGGAGTCTGGCCAGCACCCCCCCCCCCCCAAACATCTCTGTGCTGGCGGGGAGGGAGTGGATACTGAAGAGAAAGCCCTTTCACATCTCCAGGGTGACCCCACTTTCACCTGGCAGCCTTAAGGTGGCCAGAAGAGGATTGGCTGAACAGGGATTTCAAGTTCTACCTGAATGACCCGTGGTTTGGGGGCTAATTCTCAGAATTTCTAAGATGTTCTCACATAACCAGAGGCCTGAGAACCACAAAGACAGCTCAGAGCTGGGAGGCATTGTGGGGCGGGGGGAGGTAACTGGGAACAAGGGTTTGATGAAATAACCTGTTGGGCTAGTGAGCAGCTTTGGGACAGTTGCTTCATTCTCTGGAGCTGCATCTTAGGTGGGAAGTGGGGTCCATCCCTGGGGTTGCAGAAAGAGCTGTGCAGCGACAGCTGTGGTGTGGCATTGGAAAGTCTAGGGCTCTGAAGCCCCGGCGCATGAGGTGCTCAGGAAACTGGTCTTCTCTGACTGCTTCTTCTCCGTTTGTGTTTGCCTTTTTTCGCCTTCTGTTGCTGTGGTAAACACCATGACCAAGAGCTACTTGGGGAGGAAAAGGTTTGTCTCAGTTTACAGATTGCAGTCCACCACTGAAGGAAGTCAAAGCAGGAAGCTGGAGCATGGACTATGGAGAAACAATGTTTATAAGCTTCTTCTCTAGCCTACCTAGCCTTTTTTATATAGCCCAGGACCACCTGCCTAAGGAAGAGATCCACCCACAGTGGGCTGGGTTCTCTCCCATCAGTCAATAACAACGACAGCTCCTCATAAATATCTAGTCTGGGCAGTCCCTCAATTGATGTCCCTTCTTTCCAGGTGACTCTATGTTATACCAAATTGACGATAAACTCCATCCTGCTTAGCTCTTATCCATTCAAGCTTACATCTGTCTACCCCTGCTTATCATGTGTGCTGCTGTCTATGTGTGTTTGTATGTATCTGTGTATGTATCTTTAGCATCTTCCTGCTATCTATTATCTAATCATTTATTATCTATCTGCTTATCATCTGTCTAATGACCAATCTTCCGGTCAGGTTATTGATGCTTTCATTGCTTAGTTTTGTAAGTGTATATGCAAATAATCAGAAAGTATATTAATGAACTGATTTTACCTGGGAGCCAAGGAAAATCCGGTTTGAAGTTAACAAAGTGTGTGCGACAAGATAAAATCTAATCTTCAGTTTCAAAACAGCTTCAGTGTAGTGCCGGCTTCACCTTGGATTTCCTTTAGATTGACTGAAGAAATGGGTGGAGCTTGCAGGGAAATTACATTGATTTCCAGTGTTCCCAAACAGGCGGCCTTGTCCCTGGGTCTCTAGAACCCTTGACAGCCACCTAGTTCAGACTGTGACCTCCAGTCTCAGGATCCCTGAGGTCAGTGGTATTTCAGGATGGCCAGCTATGCAGACTGACTGCTCACAGGTTCCAGTTCTCAGTACCCACCTCCCATTCCTCGAGGCCACACACCCTCCTAGAATGTGTCCCAGAAAAACAAAGGGCGGGGTGAGTCAGCCTGTATCTTGTGAACTTGGTACCCACATGCATTCAGAACACTGATAACTCACCTGAACACCGTGCATTCGGATGGATCGCTGCTGTTCTCCGGGCTTTCACTCTGCACACAACATCTTTCTTGAGCGGTGTCACAGTCTTGTGAGGCACGTGGGCCTTGGTTCCTTCTTTCAAATTACATTTTGATTTGTTTTGCATGTGGGGGCAGGGTGGCATGTGTGTTACAGCGAGCATGTGGAGGTAAGAGGACAACCTCTTTCCACCATGTGGATTAAATTCAGGCCCGCATGCTTGGTGGCTTGGGGCTTACCCACGTAGTCATTTCATCAGCCCTAGCTTATTTCTTTATTCTCATTTTGTGGATCACAGCCACCCAGCTAGGGATTGGTAGAGATAGCCAGAACTGTCTGGAACTTGGTCTTAGGGGTTGAATCAACTGCATTATGAATATACCGATTGCTCCTGCCAGCAATGGTTGAACTCAACAGTCACAGGTTTGCCCATCTCTATTACTTTCTCAGCTCTGTTACCAAACTGAGTGCTGTTTGAAGTCACATCTTACTAACTGGTATGTCTCTCGTGCTGAAGTCAACTCCTTGGCCATATGTGAGCCATTAGGCTAAGACTGGGGATGTATCTCGGTGGTAGAACACTTGCCTGGCAAGGCTGTGGGTTCAATCCCCAGTAGCACCGACCAACCAACCAACCAACCACCCACCCACCCACCCACCCACCCAACCAGTCTACAGAGCCAGTGAAGCAATGAATGAATGTAGTCAAGCCATGCAGGTGAACCTGGACAACAGTAGAGTATTATTTGATATTTATATTTTTATCTAAATATCTGCTTATTCATTCATTCCTTGCTCCCTCCTCCTCCTTATTTTTCTTCTCCCTTTTTGATAATTCATTTGAACTCAGCCATCAAGATGGTACCACCGAGCTATATAGCTACAACTAATTCTAATTAATAATAATAATAATAATAAATAGTAGTACATACATATATACATACCTTTCTGTTAATACCTTTAGTACCAAACATAAATATTCTGAATCTATGTACTTAAGGGACTAGAGAAAAAGAACCTTTCATACCAATATCACCAAATACTGGAAAACCACACAGGTTCCCCCTGGGATCTGCCCAGGGTGTCTTTTTATTTTCTTCTGCACTACAGACCTCACAGACCATCCATAAATCACAAACGTGGTCAGCGAGCCAGAGGGCCGGGGAAGGAAGGTACCGACTGAGTGGCTTGTGAGGGTGAACCCTCTAACTCTTGGCCGTGCCTCCCCAGAAAAGAGCTCTGTCCACCCGCTACAGTGAGCTACACCAAATTCAAAGACTGACTCCCAAGTGCCTGCTGCAAGAAGCTCAACTCCATTCCGCTCACCACTTCAGAATGATAGCCCAGCACCAAGCCTCCTATTAACTTTTTGTCTTTTGCTTAGATAGATTTTATTTTTTATATATGAGTACTTTTCCTGCATGTCTGTCTGTGCACCATGTGCATGCCTGGTGCCTGCAGAAGCCAGAGAGGGTGTTGGGTCCATTGGAACTGGAGTCACAGGTGATTGTGATCCACCATGTGAGTGCTAGGAATCGAACCTGGGTCCCCCGCAAGAGTAACCAGTTCTCTAAATCCCTGAGTCATCTCTCCATCCCCAGGCTCTCATTTCTTAAAAAAGATAGGAATTTTGTTATTCTTTTGGTCTTGTCAACAAGAATTGGAATTCTCCTGTGTGTCAGATGTTCTTCTGAGGTCACAGCAACAAAAGCATGGTCTCTGGTGAGCGCAGACAGACAGGCTATAAACATAATAAATCCAGAGATGCAGTGTTGGGAAAGAATACATGCTGTGGAAAAATGTTAAGCTAATGAAGGGTGGGAGATGGGGGGTGGGGTGTTATGTTAGAGAGGTGGAAACCAGAAAGTCTCTTTGAAGAGGTGGCGTTATCGGAGGCCCCCAAGGCATGGGTGGAGTCCTGCTTCTGTCTGCTTCCCTCAGTCTCTTTCTCCTCTGGCCAGCAAGCTTTCTGAAACTCTCCCAGCAGACCTCCTTCCTCCTTAAAGTCCTTTGATGGGTCATTTTCTTCTCTTTTATCTCGTGTGTGTGTGTGTGTGTGTGTGTGTGTGTGTGTGTGTATGCATGCGCGCATGCATGAATGTGTGCATTGGGGCCTGCAGCCATAAACACTTGCTGATTGCCTGCCTCTCCAAAGCTCCCCATCCCTCCCTTCTATGTCTTCGTCACCACCTGCCACCTTTGAACACACTGTTCCCCTGCCAGGAATACTCTTTATCTTCTTCCTCTTATTGTCTGGGCCAGCTCCAGCAAGACTCTCAGGATCTCTCCTGTTCTGTTACCCAGTACACAAGCGCACGAACACACACACACACACACACACACACACACACACACACACACACCATGTTGACATCTCTTAGTATCTGTCATAGGATAAACTATACCATGCACAGCTTGTGCTCAATTTCACCCATCTTTGGTGCACAGCACAGAATTATATACAGAGTGCTGAATGAATTGATGGAAAAAGGAAGAACTGGATTCTGTTTGTTCTCTATCAGCTTATTGAGCCCTGTCTAGCATGGCTTATCTTACAAGTGAGAAAATAGTATTTGTCTCCCTTCTTTCAATGCTCTGTCTCCTTACCGCCTTTTTGAGTTTCCTTTGGATGTTAATTCTCTTTTTTTCTTCTGGTCCATGCTTACTGTCACCTTTCCTAACATTCTTTCACAGAAGAGGTCACACAGTTGCTCCACCATTAAACTTCTCTCAGCTGACTCAGGTCTCTCTCCTAGAAATCTAGACGTCTCTCTGAGGTCGCCAACTTGAAATTGGCTGCAACTTCCAGTTGGCCACAACTTAACAGCCATCCAGTAAGCCAGCAGGGCTGACTTGCAGGTGGCTCTACAGTATTCCATGACCCAAGGTCCTACAGGGCCATTTCGCCTGATCATAAAGGCTCGAGTCCAGACATTACCTTGGAATTTCCTAGATGTGGCCTTAAATATATGGTGTGGCTCTATTGAACTTGAATTTTCTAACTGGCATTTATTTGATTTACCATGCTGACTGAAACCTGGAGGCCAGGCTCTCTGGTCTCTGGTCATGCTCTGAACCCCAGAGACCATTTATTCAGGTACTTTCCATCATGTGAACACACTTAGCTTAGGTCAGACTTTGCCTGCATGGCTCTAAATCAAGTTCCAGTAATATTTGCTATTGAGGGCCAGAAAATAAATAGTTCAGGTTTTGGGGCCCTGTGGTCTCTCTGCTGTAGCATACAAACAGACATAGGTTATATGCAAGTGAATAGGAGAGGCTGTTTCATTACATTTTACTTTTGAACCAGGCATTGAGCAGGCTTTGGTTCACACCTGCCATTTTCTGACCTCTGCTAGAGACTGTTAGTGACTCACAGAGCTGAGCATGTGCCTAGAGCCGTTGTGGTCATCTGGCATTTTCAAGTTCAGCGCTTTGAACATGACAGGTTTCTATAACTTTCCACATCAAAGAAACACTCATTTCTTCTTTTTATTTCCATAGCATACATAATATACAATACAATGTGCATATATATGTACACACATATGTATATGCACATACACATATATGCATACATATATGTGTGCATATCTATCTATCTATTTATAAAGCCATATGTGATAGAGAGATTGATGGATAGATAGATAAATTCTTGCTGACTTGTTCTGCTCATTGACTCCCAAAACAGTGTCAGAATTCCTGAAAGGGATCAGTTGGGGTCCTAAAGAAAGGTGCACCCAGGCCAGAGATGAGCCCCAAGCACTTGTAAGGGAACCATACACTTAGAGCCCCTCAGTGGCCTTTGGGATAGACAGAAAGACAAAGGAGATTTTTCTACTTTGCTGTGTCTACAAGGGGGCGGGGCATGTCATTCTGACAGAGGCAGGAATTTGGCTCAGGGCGGGAATTGGTTTCGATGTGATGTGTGTGTAGCAATGTGGTTAACCTTTCAGTGTTTTCAAGGTGCAGCCTAAACAGCTTTCTCAGAGCCTGGGAATACTCAAGGCCTGGCTTGGGTTCAGACCTCTGGGGACAAATATGCGCATGGCTGGGTTACAGACAAGTCCGGGTGCTCCAGGACAAGAGAAAAATTAGGAGTTTCTGGGCTCTACAAGTTAGCTTCTATTCCTTTTCCCACCCTAAATTAATTGTCTCCCAAAATCTGCTTTAGGTAAAGAGGAGGCATTACTCCCTCCTCCTCCTCCTCCTCCTCCTCCTCCTCCTCCTCCTCCTCTTCCTCCTCCTTCTCCTTCTTGTTTGTATTTTTGAGACAGGGTTTCTCTGTGGCTTTGGAGCCTGTCCTGGAACTAGCTCTTGTGGACCAGGCTGGCCTCTGCCTCCCGAGTGCTGGGATTAAAGGCGTGTGCCACCACTGCCTGGCCATTACTCCCTTCTTAACTATATGGAGACACAGTTCCTTTTTGAGGTCAGATGTGTTAGCAACTGTCCTTGTGCCAGTTAACTGACAACAAGAAACTTAGAGGAAGGGTGTATTTTGGATGTTGGTTTTTGAGGGTACAGTCCATCCATGGTGGTGTATGCTTGTTGGCAGCAGTGGGTAGCAGCTGTGGCCATTAGAGCTTGTTCACACCTGAAGGCTAGCACACAGCAGCCTTTCTTCTTTTTATTCAATTTAGGACTCCAGCATGTGAGAAGGTGCTGCCCTATTTGGGGTGTGTCTTCCTTTTTCAGCTAAACCTCCCCGGAAGCATCCTCACAGACATACCCAGGTGTGTGTATCCTGGGTGATTCCAAATTTAGTCATGTTGACAGTGAAGATTAATTATCACACCAGGCAAGCATCAGAGACTGAACTTGGGGCTGATAATGGTCTCCATCCTGACAGTGTGTGCTTCCAATCCTGGCAGCACCTTCCTGTAAACCTGCATCCAGACCTCTGTTCTGCATTCACACCATCCTTTCTTTCAGTTTTAAATCTAATTTTGCTGGAGGGACATTATTCCTCCCTCCCTCCTTCTCTCTCTCCCTTCTCCTTCATCCAGAAGTAATTACTGGTGCCTCTTAAGGTCCACATATAAAGCAGATATGTAAACATTGCAGCTTGGCTAGAAAGGGATCCTGGCAGTCGGGAGCCAAGGAATACTAAGTGTTACAGCTCAGGTGAAAAAGCCTTCTGGCAATCAGGAACCAAGGAATACCACAGATCACACACAGTCAGCTAGCGGTTTACAACCCTGCTCCAGGGAGAGTTTCCCCCAATGTAATAGCTCTGCCCAGGCAGGGGAAAGTTGTTACATTTCTGCTTCAGTCCCCCTGAGTGTAACAACTCAGTGCAAGTGTTAACAGTTCTGCTCCCTCTGCTCCACTACTGCTCTGGCTCCATTCCTGTGAAAGACAGTCTCAGCCAAACCTCATTCAAGAGCTTTATTGGGAGGGAATAATCCAGGAGAGCAGCTGCCTCTGCCAGGGTGGAAGAAGACAGCAGCAAACTGAACAAGCACAGGGTTAATATAGGGTTTCTTAGGGGCAGAGCTTTTCCAGAAAGAAGATTCTCAGGGTGAGAATTGGTCAGATTTCAGTCTCTTGAGCTCTGTTTGGCTAGATATTGTTGCTCAGGGATTGGTTGGTTTTCTCCTCAGGGATTGGATGATTTTCTGCTTAGCTGGTCAGGGACAGATTTGGTTCTGGCTTCAGACCAAAGTGTGTTTCTTTCACTGGCCCTTTTTAGCCTTTTGGCTCTAACTTCAAGCCAGGGTGTATTTCTTTCACTGGCTATGGTTCCAGGGCCAAAATGTGTTTCTTTGGCTCTGGTTTCAGGATCAGGGCTGGCCCTTTTTCCCTACAGTCACCTCTCTGAACTTCCAGATCAACAAACATTCTTTGAGAAGAGTCAGGTGGTTTTTTCAGCTTTGTGGATCACACGGCCTTACAGTTTCTCAACTCTGCCATCGAATTGTAAAAGCAGCCATAGGTGATACATGAACACATGGGCAAGACTGAATGCCAACCACATTTTTTATTTTTTTTGGTTTTTTGAGACAGGGTTTCTCTGTGGCTTTGGAGCCTGTCCTGGAACTAGCTCTGTAGACCAGGCTGGTCTCGAACTCACAGAGATCCGCCTGCCTCTGCCTCCCGAGTGCTGGGATCAAAGGCGTGCACCACCATCGCCCAGCTTGCCAATCACATTTTATTGACAAAAGCAGGCAGTGTCAGGCATGGACCACTGGCCACAGTTAGTCAGCTACAACTGTTTTATACATACAACCGCTTCATCCTCCTGTGTTTTAAAAACTGCAGTTCTGTGACCATAGACACATGAGAAAGGAAGACGTGAGAAAATGAGGCCACTGAGCCCTTAGGTTAACAAAAGACAAGTTGAGAAATTTGAATGATAGAACTGAAGTCTTGGGGCTGGAGAGATGGCTCAGAGGTTAAGAGCACTGACGACTCTTCAAGAGGTCCTGAGTTCAATTCCCAGCAACCACATGGTGGCTCACAACCACCTGTAATGAGATCTGGTGCCTTCTTCTGGCCTGCAGGCATACATGTAGACAGAACACTGTATACATAATAAATAAATAAATACATCTTAAAAAAAAGAACTGAAGTCTTTGGGACACACAGAAGGGAGGGTCACTTAATTCTGTCGAAATGACAGAATCCCTAAAAGAATGACTTGAATGGGAGAAATGGGAAGAAGAAAGTCCAGTTGGATAATTAGGACATCGATTCAGACAAGTTCTGATGTGACCTGAAGTAGAGGATGTGGCCTTGGGCCAGTCACTTCCTCCACGTGTCCCTTATATGGACAAGAGGGTCAGATTAGAAAATCTCTAAAGCATGTTTGCCTTTCCCAGGGTCCTATGTGGAGTTCCCCTTCCCTTAAGATCAAAAGACTCTGGGGAGGGACAACAGGCAGCTGTCAAGGCGGAGGAGCCCAGTGAGTTCCCATCAGTGCTTATTCACCAAGGTATTGTACATAAACCTCAGCCCGGTAATTTTAGGGTGTTGGTTTCCATTGCTGGGTGTGTTTCTTGTTTGGCATATAACTAAACTAGAGAAAAAATAGTTCTCGCTTCCTCTTTTGTTTACCACTGCAAATTTGATACCAGCTCTGATACTGCCAAATAAAGAAAAAAAAAATCCTGATTCCATAACTCAGTTCTGAACATGTGAGACCAATTTTAACATCCATCTGCTTTTTACCATCAAAGAAAAACAGAGAGGGAAGAGACAGCCTACAGAAGGGAACAAAATCCTTGGCAGCTGTTTATCTGCTGGAGTTAGTATCAGGAATATATTAAACAACTGAAAATAATTAAATATCAACACTCCATCCAGTGAAGAAATGAACTTACACATCCCAAGGACGAAGTAGAGAAAGTCCCCCTCCCTCTCTCTCCCTCCATCTCTCCCTCTCTCCTTCTCGCCCCCCTTTTCTTTTCATGACAGGGTTTCTCTGTGTAGCCCTGACTGTCCTGAAACCTCACTTTGTAGATGAAGCTAGCTTCAGATTCACAGAGATCGGCTGCTTCCGCCTCCCAAGTGCTGGGATTAAAGTTGTGTGCCACCGCTGCCCAGCAAGAATAAAGTCAAATGACCAATGAACCTATGGAAAATGAGAACAAGAACAACAACAACAATTCAACATCCTCAGCCTCCAGAGTAATGCAAATCGGCAATAAATAACACCTGCTGGCAAGGACGGTGTGAGGGAACCCTTGTATAAACCCGCAGTGGGAATGCAAACGTATACAACTACCGTGGAATTCAGGATGAAACTTCCATCAGACTCTAAGACTGAAGCCACCATCTGACCCAGCTGACCACCGCTAGCAATGTACACAAAGCCCTGTGAGTCAGCACACCACAGGAGGTTCCTGTACATGCATGTTTACTGCGGGATGATTCACGACAGCCTGGCTGTGAAATCTACCTCGATGTCCTTCAACCAGGTGAGTGGGTGCAGAAAGTGTGGCCTATAGACACAATTGAGTTTGGTCATAAAGAAGCATGACATCATGCCGTTTGCAGGAAATGGATGGAACTGGGGATCATTAGGCTGAGCGAGACAAACCAGGTTCAGACAAATATCAAGCATTTTCTATCAGGAGTAGAAATGATGGTATCCATACACATAACATACATATGCATGGCATGAAGGAAGAGGGGAGATATTTGGGGAGAGAAAGGGGACTAGTAAGAGGAGGAACAGGAGAAGGTAATGGTGGGAAGTTGGGTCAAAGTATATTATACAAAGAGTATGTGAGTCAAGATGCCATTATGAAGGTCACCATTTTCTACATTGGTTTGTTTGATGTGCTAAGACCACATTGTTCTTAGGGTCCCTCTTGTTGGGATCCAGACGTGCTGAACAGGCTCTTGGTCTGGCTGAGCTAGGCTCATGTTCACCAACGGTGCATCACTGTGTTTTGTGTGTGTGTGAGAGAGAGAGAGAGAGAGAGAGAGAGAGAGAGAGAGAGAGAGAGAGAGAGAGAGAGAGAGAGAGAGGCAGACAGAGACAGAGACACAGAGAGGTAGGGTGTCTTAGGTAGGCTACTGTTGTTGAAATATCATGGTCAAAAGCAACTGGAGGAAGAAAGAGTTTATTCTGCTTACACTTCCACAGCACAGTCCATCACTGAGGGAAGTCAGGGCAGGAACCCGGATGCAGGAGCTGATGCAGAGGCCATGGAGGGGTGCTGCTTACTGGCTTGCACTCCATGGTTTGCTCAGCCTGCTTTTTAATAGAACCCAGGACCACTTGCCCAGGGATAGCACTGCCTACAATGGGCTGGGCCCTCTCCCATCAATCACTAATGTCCTTAGGTTTTTCTGTGTACAGCCTAGTCTTCTGGAGATGTTTTCCTAAATGAGGTTTCCTCTTCTTAGATGACTCTAGCTTATGTCCCTCAGGTGACATAAGCTAGCCAGTATGGGGGGATCATGCATAATATAAAATTTATCACCTCTGACCATGTGAGGTGTATAATGCAGCATCCTGAAGTCCATTCACTTGGGTGACAGTCAGCACCACCCCCAGAGCTTTCTCATCTGGAACTCCGCTTCTCCTTCTTCTGCTCAACTCCTGGCACCCACCTTCTACTTCCTGTCTCTAGGGATCTGACTGTTGTGGGTGCATCTTATCAGTGGGGTCACCTATTTGTTGTTGGTATTTTTTTCTGTGTGTGTCTGGTTTATTTCTTTCTACACTGTAACTTGTACCAATGACCTTCCTCTTCAAGACTGAACGATAGTACCTTGTATGTCTACTCTACATTCTGTTTATCTATTTGTATACAAAACTGGCCCCCGGGGTTGCTTCTCTCTTTTGGCTAGTGTGAAGAATGGCTCTCCGAACACCAGTCCACGGCTATCTTTGTAACTTGTGCTTCATGTTCGGTGATGTAGATACTCGAAGCTCATTAACTTTTGACGCCAGCCCATATGTCTTCTTTAAGCTCCCCACAGATGGGAAGCAATATCACTAACTGTCCAGATACTCATTAGAGTGAGTACTGGACGAGGAGGAAGAGGCCCAGGCTCCCGGCACAGCCCTAGCTCTCTGGGGCAGCTTAGTGTCCAGTCCATTGCTTTCACAGGCATATTGTGCGCATCTAATAATGGTTGGTCAACCCTGAGCATCTACACTCTCTAGTGCACTAGACAGTGGTTTTTTGTGCATTCTGAGGGCCTCGTTCATCCTTGGAACATCTGTGGTTAGACTTTGTGGAGTGTGGCCCTTTCCTTTCCAGCCTGGTATGAATGGGTTTGGCTCCTTTGCTGGTTTGAGGGATGTGTCTTGATTGGTTTAAGCTAAATAGCGTATCCTACTCCATTTTGGTTCCGATTCTATTGGGTAGATACCAGAATGAAACCATTTCATTCTCCTTTATTTTTTTTTTATTTTTATTTATTTATTTGTTTATTGTGTATACAATATTCTGTCTGTGTGCATGCTTGCAGGCCAGAAGAGGGGCACCAGACGTCATTACAGATGGATGTGGGCCACCATGTGGTTGCCGGGAATTGAACGCAGGACCTTTGGAAGAGCAGACAATGCTCTTAACCGCTGAGCCATCTCTCCAGCCCCCTCTCCTTTATTTTTTAATTTTCAAAAATAAATCTTGTCAGGGAATCCAGCATGTAAGACAGACAAGCATAGAACTGGTTCCGGTTGAACAGGATGTAGGGAGAGCCATACGTCTCCTAAGCTCTCCTTCAGACATCTTCATGTATCCTTAGGACTTCAAAAACCACCAGCCAAGTCAGTGTTCTCCTAAGAAGGTGGCTTACTTGTACAAGGTCTTACACTTTACTAGTTTTGTGTATTCCCACACAATGTTCTTTCTGCTGCTTCTCAGCCTCCTTCGTCCTTTGTGCTTTCTGTTTGTGCAGCCTTTTAGTTATCAGGCCATCGTATGTAGTGGCTGCTATTTAAATAAAAATACAAAATATATTACAGACTGGGTGCGTTAACTGACTGACAAACTTCTCGAGGCTGGGAATTCCATGCTCATGATGCTGGCTGATCTGGTACCTGATGAAGGCCTTTCTTCTTTGTAGATCCATGCCCTCCTGTATCCTCACATTGGCATGGAGGGTGAGCACACTTGTCTCTCTTCCTTTTCTTGGAACACCCAAAACGCCATCATGTGACTCACTTTCATGGCCTCATCTACATCTAAAGCTTTCCAAAGACCTTATCTCCTAACACCATTGTCTTGGGTATTTGGCAGGAAGAAGCGGGACATACATTCTGTGGCGGGTGTTAGGTGAAAATTCAGATTCGGGACAACCCCTAAGGCTAACTGCTATCCCCAGCAGTTTTGGACCTGCTGGTATGTTGGGTGCCCAGGACACTGGTGGATACGATTTCCTTGCTGTTCTAACTGGAAGTGGTACCTGGATTTGTTGATCTCTGGAGAGTTTGCTGTGCCAAACTAGGCACCTATTTCTGATACGATATGTGCTTGGTGGGTAGCGCCAGGAAATGACGAGGACAGTAGTCATCAGGAAGGCTGCAGGTGGCTGGGGATATTGGACAGGTTCTCGTGGGAGGAATGGACCTCAAGGGATCTGGACTGTGTCCCTAAGACATCAAGCCAGTCTGATGGCCTGAGCCAAATGGTGGTGGCTGTTCTGTATGCCTCTGAATCTGGGTGCCAAAGTTGCCCATAGAGTGAACAGGCACCACTTCTGGTTGAACTACACTGTCTCTGCCTGGTTTAGTTGTGTGGCAATTCCCTGAGACAAAATATTCCATCTTAGAGGGAAACTCATCAAGACACAGGATGTCCTAAAGGCAGAGAAACTTGCTAAACTTAATAGGGAAACAGCTCAGAAGCAGCAGGAAGTCCTTGTCACTGACCCAATCCACTAAGCCTCACCCTCCTCAGGGTTATATAAACTGTAAGAGCTGAAGATGAGCTGTCTAGAAGAGGCATCCGAGTTGTGTGAGAGATACTCTCCTGTCTGTTCAGTCACCTACAGGTTGCATCGTGTGCTCCAGGTGTCTGCCTTCCAGGAGCAGCTGTCACTCATCCTGGGGTGGACTTTGGTGATGCAGCTGTCTTTGAGCCATTTCTGCTCCTGTAAGGAACCCCTTCCCCATGCTCCTGTAAGTAACCCCAATAACATTCGTTGATTCACCAAGTTGTTGTTCTGCCGTTGGTTCCCTGTCTGGGGCGAGTAGACATTTGCTCATACCTCTGCAGGAAAAGTGCTGTACGGCAGATCCGTGTCCATTTCTTTCTACTTGCTCCTTCTCTAACTACATCAAGTACCCCAATATCCTCTACCCTAGCCATTTTGTCCCCCTTCCCCTGATGCTTCTTTCTTACTATTTTATCACCCTATGTATTTGAGTTACTAATTAGGTTTATTGTTTGTCATCTGTGGGCTTTCTTTTTTATTGTTTTAATTGAGCTATATATTTTTTCTGCTCCCTCCCTTCTCCCCGCCTTCTGTCCTCTCCTGTGATCCCACACTCTCAGTTTACTCAGGAGATTTTGTCTTTTTCACCTTCCTGTGTAGATCAATGTATGTCTCTCTTAGGGTCTTCTTCACTGTCTAGGTTCTCTCGGGTTGTGAATTGTGGGCTGGTTTTTCTTTGCTTTATATCCAAAAGCCACTTATGAGTGAGTGCATATGATATTTGTCTTTCTGTGTCTTAGTTACCTCACTCAATATGGTGTTTTCTAGATCTATCCATTTGCCTGCAAATTTCAAGATTTCATTATTTTTTTCCGCTGAGTAATACTCCATCGTGTAAATGTACCACATTTTCTTTATCCATTCTTCAGTCAAGGAATATTTAGGTTGTTTCCAGGTTCTGGCCATGACAAACAATGCTGCTATGAACATAGTTGAGCATATATATGTTCTTGTGGTATAATTGAGCATCCTTTGTGTATATACCCAAAAGTGGTATTGCTGGGCCTTGAAGTAGGTTGTTTCCTGATTTTCTGAGAAATCATCATACTGATTTCCAAAGTGGCTGTACCAGTTTACACTCCCACCACCAATGGAGGAGTGTTTGCTTTACCCCATATCCTCTCCAGCTTTAGTTGCCATCAGTGTTTTTGATCTTGGCCATTTTGACAAGTGTAAGATGGAATCTCAGAGTTGTTTTGACTTGCATTTCTCTGATGGCTAAGGATGTTGAGCATTTCCTTAAGTGTCTTTCAGCTATTTGAGATTGCTCTGTTGAGAGTTCTCTGTTTAGGTCTGTACCTCATTTTTTTTTATTTGATTATTGTTCTTTTGATGACCAGTTTCTTGAGTTCTTTGTATATTTTGGAGATCAGCTCTCTGTCTGATGTGGGGTTGGTGAAAACGTTTTCCCATTCTGTGGGCTGCCATTTTGTCTTGTTGACTGTGTCCTTTGCTTTACAAAAGCTTCTCAGTTTCAGGGGGTCCCATTTATCAATTGTTGCTCTCAGGGTCTGTGCTGCAGGGGTTATATTTAGGAAGTGGTCTCTGGTGCCCATGCATTTAAGCGT
This sequence comes from Alexandromys fortis, assembly GCF_014885135.2. Taxonomy (NCBI): domain Eukaryota; kingdom Metazoa; phylum Chordata; class Mammalia; order Rodentia; family Cricetidae; genus Alexandromys; species Alexandromys fortis. Next base: position 12,721,777 of record NW_026067912.1, on the reverse strand, counting down.
ACTTCCCACACACCTGTCTACTTTCTAGAAGCCACAATACTTGGAGGCAAGATCTCTATCTGTTTTGCTCCCTGCTGTGTTCAGTGTCTGGTGCAGAATAGATACCTAGATGGGGCGGGCATTCCTAATGTGATCATCTGAATCGGGATTGCTCCAAAATTACATCAGAGTGTTGGCATGATGTCACATGTGGAGAATTCTACACCTTGCTTCATGTGATGGGTCACTGCCAAAAGACAGTTGTGCAAAAACATAGGTATGCAAAAAAATACAATTTTCTGTATCGTTATTTCTAAAACCTAAATGACTGCAGTGTTTCGAGGTGGGAATCATCCTTAAGATATCTGATGCTTCAAAATCTGAAAAGGAGACAAACAAACAAACAGAAAATACCTGAAATTCAAAACACTTCTGGCCCCAAGCATTTCAAATTAAGAATACTCAACCTGCATGCATATTTTGTTGAACAAATCACTGCACCTCTGTGCTGTTGGGATTTTTGCAATTCCTGCCTTAGGAAATAGAGGACCGGGAGAAAAAAAAATCTTTGCCCAAGCACACAAATCCAGTGAGACTGACTGCCAAGCCTGTGTCTCCACCCAGTTCCTGGCTGCCACACTGAGCTTCCAGCCTGGGGTGCTTCTCAGGGTTTTGTGGACTCAGGGGGCTGGAGGAAGAGGCAGTTTGACTTGGTGGCAGGGAGATGATTTGGAGTCTTGTAGAAGCCTCTTGTGTTCGGATGTAAATGGGTTAGAGATACCTGGCTTCAAGTGGTTGGAGGGGTCAGGGTTGGGCTTCCAGGCCAAGAGGCTTGTCTTGAGCAGTGCAGACACTTTAGGAGACGCCTCCAAGATCATCCAGTCCCAGGAGGTTGGGGAAATGAGTGGGGCCTGCTTTTGCCAAATAGAGATGAAGTTGCAAGCAGTCTGGGAGCACATGGTTCTGATGCCTTCAGTGACATTCTTTTATGAACATCTGCACACAGCTGCTTCAGATGTGGTCAGTGCTGTGCCCCACGGGGGTACCCTTCTTACCTCTGAATAATTGGTATGCTTGCCTCGGATCCTACAAGAGGCCACATCGAACCAGGATGTGCCAGCATGGTCCTTCTCCGACTCCTCCTCTCTCTCTTTTCCCTTCTACCCTGAGGCTGTTATACCCAGGCCATGCCTTGTCCAACCACACCTCTGCCTGTGCACCACTCTGCCTCTTCCTTATTCTTGGAAGGCCCATCCTTCGTTTCCCACTACTTCTAAATTAAGAGTATGCCTCAGCTGGCCTCTTTTGGAGAAGCACATGCACAAACACACAGATATTCTATACCCCTCTTTGGCTTATAATACAGATAATAATACAGATTATAATACTTATAGTACAGAAATACATATAGCCTGGACACACAGACACCCACTAGGTTCTTCACACAGATGTGTACTTGAAGGTATGCTGGACATGTATACTGTTCTCATGTAATAGACACAGAGTATGTGAACATATATACCAGGCCATCTTCCCCATGCATGCCCTCTAAACCCTCCCATCTGTACATACACGGAAACTTCGCTGCCCTCTCCTGCCACACCTATTTACTCCTCCACAACCCTCTTTGTGCCCTCTCCGATCACTCAGCAATTGCTCACTCAGCAATTGCTCACTCCTACTCCATGCTCCAAGGAGCATGGACAAAAATGTCTTTAAGTAGGTCCTGCTCTGTGTCATTCTCTATCTGTTTCCTGATGTTCATTCTTCACGAAAACTTCTCTCTGGACCCCAGTCCCTAGAATGGTGCCTGGTACCCAGACAGCTCTGGAGAGGAGTTGCATGCAAGTGAATGGGAGTTGGTTTCATGACTAGAAGGAGGGGTTCTGATGAGCTCTGGTCATGTTAGGCTATTTTTTTTTCTTTGAAACCTGGACCACTGCTGCCCTGGGCCTCAGAAGGACTGGTGGGTGGGGAGGACAAAACTAGGTTTACTTTGAACACCACAAAGGAACAGACAGGAAAGAAACAAAAGGATGAAGCAATTCCCTAGGTGAGTCTACTTACACTCTTGGTCAGGCACCACTGGTCTAGGCCTCCACCCAGAGGGATGCAAACAGCAGGGTCAGCCCTTGAGCCCTGTGTTAACTGAGCCTGACTCTCAGAGCCTGAACACTTTGCAGGCTCATGGGAGCACAGTTAAGCAGACAAGAAGAGGGCAGGTCGGGTCAGTCTGCCAGTGCTGTAGAATCACAAATGGCATGGTGGAGAGCTGTGGTTCTTAAGGTAGCCTTAAGCCTCCCTTTCCCGGTAAGTATGTTACAATTAATATCTGGAGACACTTGGTTGTCCCATGGTCAGGACTGAATGCTATTGGGTAGAGCCCAGGGATGTTGTCACACCCTGTAATCCACAGGAATGCTGACACCATCACTGTTAGAGACCCCTGGTGCACAAAAGGGAAGCTGGGCTTTGGGAAGTGTGTGAATATCAGTTCTGCTACTTCCTAGTCATGTGACCCCTGCCTCTGAACCTGTTTTCTAGTTTGCAGAAGGGGTTGATTAAACATACGTCGCAGGGATATTGTGAGAAAAGTGAAGTAAAACATCTGTTACCAGGCTAGAGGAAGATGCTCAATAAATGGTCTCCTTCCCCAGCTATAGACCCCAGACAAACACGCCCCGCCTTCTCCACAGCCACCTTCCCAGACTTTCCCCTTGGGATCGCCTGGACCTCCTGGCTGCAGAAGTGTCCCTATTCTGCCGGACTTCTCCCTGTGAGCCACACTGCTTCTTCGTCTTTAAACCAGACATTTTGAATAGACACAAAACTCAGAGTGAATATAGAACATGGTATGCACGAACACATATGTATAAACATGTGTGTGTGTGTGCATTCATGCACACCTGTGTCCTCATCTCTGATTTGTTTGAAAGGAAGAAGATGAAACTGGCTTGTCTCCTCTGGAGTCACATTCATATCTCTCAACATGTCTGCACCCACCTCCTGCGTGTGCTCCTGATGTGAACTCACCAGCGAGGTGTGCTCCAGAACCCAGCCCACAGTCCCAGGTTTGATCCTGCATCCCCACGCGTGTCCCTTATCTCATGTTACAGCCCCATTTACACTTCTGATCCCAGCCTCCACGCTCCACTGTACTGATCTGAGAAGAACGGGAATTTTCTTCATGATCCTCACGATCATCTTTTGGTTACAACTCCTGGGGGAAGCTTTAATCCCTGTTTGAACAGGGAAGTGTCAAGAAACTCTAGAAAGGGATTGTTTTGCTGACCTTGGGAATCCAGTGCTCTGACAGTTTCTAACTCAGGCCCAGAGGAGAGGGGTAACGGGAATCATTACCTCTCTTCTTTCTCCTGACTGAGCACTCACAGCTCTGGAGCCAGGACTGCCCACACAGACCTTGCAGGGGTGGCACTCCTTTACAGCTGCAGAGCATGCTGATGCCAGCATTCTAGTCCCAGCCGTAGTGTTCTGCTTCCTTGAGCTCTTGGGGGCACCTGGAATAAATGGAAAGGTGAGGGTAGCCGAGGGACGAAGGCAGCAAGACCAAGCTACGAAGTGAGGCAAACGCAGCAGAGTCTGCTGGTATGTATGATGTACAGGGCTTGTTGGGAATGAGCTGGCGCTAGAATGAAAGCGTGGGAAGCCAAGTTGGAGGAGATCATGGAAGCCCCATGGTGGCATGAAACAGAACACAGGATGTCCTGCTAGAGGCTGTGAGAAGTCATGGATGGCCTTTGAGGGAGGGAATGGTGTGAGCCCATCTGCATTTTAGAGAGCAGGTTGTGGAGCAATGTGGAAGGAAGAAGCATGCAGAAGTTTGTCTTAGGGTTTCTGTTGCTGTGAAAAGACACCATGACCATGACAACTCTTAATAAGGAAAACCTTTAATTGGGGTGGCTTATAGTTCAAAGGTTCGACCTATTATCATCATGGTGGATTATGGCGGCATGCAGGCAGACATGGTGCTGGAGCTGGAGCTGAAAGTCCTACATCTTGCAGGCAACAGGAAGTAAACTCGGTGTCACACTGAGGGGAGATTGAGCAAAAGAGATGTCAAAGCCCACCCTCACAGTGACACACTTCTTCCAACAAGGCCATACCTAGTCCAACAAAGCCACACTTCCTAATAGTGCCACTCCCTGTAGACTTATGGGGACCAATTTCATTCAAACTACCACAATAATCAAAGTGAGAACTCCACAAAGACCATAGGAAGGACACTGTGGAATGCCATGGCTTCATCTAGGAGTTGGCCATGGTGGAGAAGTGAGATTTCAGTAGCCCGTGTCCGCTCTCCTAGTCTGTTCTTTGCTCACAGACAAGTTGAGCCAGGAGTCGCTGGTTCTTCTTGGGAACTTCAGGGTTTCCTTTCAAGCTGCTTCTGAAGCCGGCTGTCCCATCGCCAAAAAAAGAGCACAGGAAGGGCTGTCCTGACTCCTCATTCTCTGAGAAACCTCAAATGTCTCTTTTATTCCAGAACCTCCTAACTCAAATGATTCCCCGTTTTGTACCACATAGCCGGGTGCTCCTCCGTTGGGTGCACGCTTCTCTTCCCCAGTATTGAAAGCTCCTTGGAGTCAGGGGCTGTGAGTTGTTCATCCTTTCCCTTTCCTTGCATGCTCCAGGGAGTAAATACGTTGTGGAGATGAAGGGTTTTCTGCAAGCTCTTTTAGAAATCCCCGTGACTGACAGATGGGGATAGAAGCCCGATGGCTGAGAAATCCAGGCAGAATTGCTGTGTGGTGTGGTGGTCAGCTTGGAGACTTATCTAGAAAGCCAATAAATTTCCTGGAGAGCATGCAGCAGGGGTGGGAAGCCCATCCCAGAGGGTGTCATATTCTTATCCCATTTGTAAGAATCAGGTGGCCTCTGTCCCTCCTCAGCCCTTCCTTCTCTCTCCAGCTCTCATCTCTAGCCATTCTCTAGGGGAGATTTATGTCTGAATAGTAGAATAATTAGCTCCCAGACATGGCATGCATTAACCTTGAATTGATGGTGTCAACTAATGGGAGAGGAAGGGGAGTACTCGGGAGTCATGGCAACCCTAACTGAATGCCGTCCTCCAGGGCCCGACTTGAACTGAGAGAGTCCTTGAATAGTCTTCCAGTTCCAGGTGAAGGACGTCATTATTGGTTTCTCATATTTTGGGTCCAACATCAGCGGTCACTTTCCTATCTCCAAATAAACAAAACAACACTTGTCTTCCTACAAAGATAGGTCAATTACTTCTGGTTACCTCGACAACAGAAAAATGCCAACCATAACCCTCACTTACTACCTGTGTGGGGCCAGGCAAGCTGCTTGACTTACTTGAGTATCTGTTTTGATATGATGGAAGCACCGGTCTCACAGGCTGGTTATGTGGATCAGATGGAGGCTCACTCTATAATGTGAGTTGCTGGGATGCTACTTGATTCAGGTGAGCATCTTGACAGCAGACCCTGCCTGGGCTTGCTTCCTTGTCTCTAAAACAGAGCTATACTCACAGGGAAGGATGCTGCTACCGCACAAAAGTTTGCTGACACTGTGTACATCTAGTCTTGTTGTGGTTTCTGACCACCTAAAAACATTGGTCCATTTGTTCTCCCCATAATATCAGTCTTTCCGACAGTCATCTTAGCAATGTGACAGTGGGCTGATGTTACCCTCTAAGGTGGAGTCTTCTATGGTCCATTACCAGCTGCCTCCTCAGATGGCCGTCATCTTGGCCATAAGCTGTATCAGATGACACAGTAGTCCGCGTCTTAGGACACCACACTACCCTTGGCAGAACCTTTCCAATTCTGCGGTCTTAGTTCACCCTTCCCACAATCCCAGAGGAGAGCTTGGGTAAATACTAGCCATCCACTTTGTAGATGCGAATGCCTCTTTGCCCATCTGCTCCCTCACGCTAGAAGCATCTCTGGAACGTATCTGGTTGGGAGTCACTGAAGCTCAGCAGTCTTAGATGTCATCACTCTGAGTGGTGGCTCTGAATCAAGGTTGGGGGCCCACTCTGTGTTGGGGTCGGTGTGCCCCGTACCACACCACACACCTCTCTGGAGTCTGTCCGTTTACTTCCCCCGATTCTCAGCACTGCGGTCCAAATTGACTGACCGTTTCCATGGAAACAGCTCACTCAGCCCAGGTGTGCTCCTTGGGTTTATCTGCCCCAGCCTGGTGAGCAGCCACTCCCACTGTAACCCTAACCCTCTCAGTGGGGACCCCAGCACCGTCCCTTGCATCTGTTTCCTGGGTTCACGTCATGCTGTGACCACATATGCTCACCTTCCTCATGTAATCCTTACCTGTACAGGAAGCTCTCAGGTGAGACAACCACGGGGTCAGGGGTTCAGGAGTTCTTCATATCGTCCCTGAATCTCCAGAGTCTAGTCCAATGTCTAGCTTGGGGTCAATAGATACTGAACGAATGGAAGCCTTTTTAATTGGCCATCGTGCTCCCTGAGTAATGTGGATCTCTTCCCCCTCGGGGTGTACTTGAACAAGGAAGGGGTCAAGGAGAGGAAGTGTGGACAGAGAGCGTTATTAAACGTGGAAGCCGAAAGCCAGGCCTGGCACCCCTCTGCTACTCAGGGTGCATTGCTTTAATACTGGAGGCTTCTTGCTAATAGGCGTTCATTAGCTATAAAAGCCCGCGCCTACGTTACCTCTCTCCACTCTGCTCATTCCCATTCCCCCCACAGACCCTGGGTCAGGAAATTAGAAAACCAAAAAGCAGCCAGGTGACTTGCTTAGAGGAAATGAAAAGGCATCTATACTGATAACATTCCCAGCGCCGGGTCGACTTACTGGGAAGGGGTAATGTCCCCGTGTAAGGTGGGGCAGCACTCTCAAAGTTCAGCTCATTCGTCTGGTTCACACAGGTGACCGAGGTGAGTGGCTCTCACCGAGGTCCAATCTGTGGCTGAGAGAGCAGCATCTAGAGGTGAACAAGCGTGGCCCCAGGTGTGAAACGTGGGTTCCGAAGGTGTAAATGCACTTGGGAATGCTGTAAGTGACTCCAGCCTCAACCCACTTCTATGCAGAGGGGTCTTAATGTTAAAGAAGCAATTATTAGATGCTGCCCACTGGGGGAAAGTTAAGGGGAGCTTCATTCAGAGGCCGCGGCAATGGGGTTTTTGTAATGAAGAAGCTAGATTGGGCTCAGCTCCCAGCACTGCATGGGCAAATGGGTTGTCTATAGCCAAGGGGCAGAATGACGGGGTCGTGACTGTGAAATACCTAAGAGACAGACAGCATCAGGAATAAGAAAGATGCTGGAAAAACTGACCAGACAGGATTCTAGCTGAAGACAAGCCAGGCTGAACAGACATCACCTGTGGCATGGGGAAGGGGAGGGGAGGAATCTGTGGTTATCTAGGGTTATCTGACATCAAGGGTGGATGTTTCCTGTCGAAACTGGGCTTCACAAGGAGTTTCACAGAGGCCCCTCAGAGAAGGTTCTGGAGCCTGACTAAAGTTAGACAAGCAAAGAATCCTTGTCGCTAGATCAGCAAACAGGTGGGTTGGGGGATGGGAAGGGTCTGGGGAAGGTATGTTGACCCCAGGGGAATGGTAGATATTGGCTTAGGTTCCCTTTGCTTTACGTCTGCAGACAGCTACTCCACCCGGGAACGTGGGCAGGGCTGGTGGTGGGAACCATTCATCTTGAGGCTTCACTCAGGATGGCAATGGCGGATGAGAACCTCGGACAATCCGTCTCCAGGGCTCCTGGAACCAGAGAGCCCGAGGTCAGAGAGAATAAGTTGCTCTGTTGGTGTGTGTGTGTGTGTGTGTGTGTGTGTGTGTGTGAAGGGGCTGGGTGTTGCGTGACTCTGAGGAGCACCAATGGAGCCCTGTTTGATGTGCTGCGTTAGGTTGTTAGGCCTAGTGTCCCAACATGTCATTCGGAGTAAGCCTCCTTCCCCCTCTGTTTGGCTCCTGTGCTTTGTAATCATTTGGGCCACATACCTCACCCCGAAGGGACTTCTGTTTGGCCACTTCTTGGTTTTCAGCTCTGGTTTTAGGGAAAGTGAGTCATCTAGTTTTAGGGAAAAGACCTGGCATGAGGCCAGAAAGCTGGGCCAGTTCCCTGAGCAGAGAGTGGCAGTTCCCTCCCTCCTCCTGTGCTCTACAGCCAAGGAGATGCCAATCTGAGGCATGGGCTGACCTCACCCCCTTCCCAGCCTTCATACTAGGAAGACACTGGCATTGTGGGCTTATCAGACAGCCTGCAGACAGCCCTCAGGGCGCGAGAGTCTGGGATGCCCCTGAAGCAGGAGCCTACCTGAGGTTGGCTCCCATGGAGACAGCATTCACATTGCTCTATGCTTACTCCTCCACAGTGACTGCCTTGTCCCATCTGACGGCCTGTGGGGTGCCCTTCCCAGGTTGTGAACCTTCTTGACAACCAGAACTCACAAGCCGTGAAAATGCTCTGTGAGTGAGATGCGGTTTCTTCATTAGGTCAACATCTACTCGCATCAGCTCTGGGCCCCTGGGACGCATACGTCATAGTGAAGAAGAACCTCTCTTGAAGGGCTCTCAAATAAGAGAAAAGGTTGGAGACAAGCAACTTGCCATTGAGGGGAGGAAGCACCACTTACTAACCCAGTTACTGTAATAAAACACCAGAGACTGGGTACTCCGAAGGCTCATTGGTTCACAAGTCGGGAAGCCACAGGACAAACGGCGTGGTGCTGGAGCTGTGGAGCGGCCTGTCTGTGTCACCTCGTGATGGTGACAGCCCACTGACAGGAACAGTGACGGCCGGGAAGAAGACCAGGCAGGACGGGAGACCAGACTCCTCCGGAGGGACCCATCTTCTGAAGTTCCTTGGTCCCTGATCTTAAATGGTCACATCAACCCCTCCACAATGTCACAACAGGAACTGAGCTCCCTGCACACGATCCCATGGTGACACACTAAAACCACATCTAAACCAGAGCTCGCCATTGTAGAAGATGTTGTTGAGGGGAAAGGAGAGAGGGATGTGTGCGTAAGTGTGTATGTGTGTGGGGGGGATTTCACCATTGTAGAAGATGTTGTTGAGGGGAAAGAGAGAGGGATGTGTGCATATGTGTGTGTGTGTGGGGGGGGTGTCCCTGGGGACACTGGAAAGCTTCAGGAAGGCCGAAACTGAACTTGTCCTTAAGGGTGAGTGATAGCCTTATGGATTGAGGGAATGGCCTATGCAGGAGGCCAGAGGCTGAGAGCAGAGTGTGTCCCAGAAAGAGCCTGCTGTGGGCCTGAAGAGGACAACATGAGGACGTGGGCGGGTGTGACGCTTCTGATAGCCCAGGAGCGTCTGGTAAAGCCAGAGGAGCCGGCAGAGGCCTTATTTTGCTAAGCTCTGATTCAGAGGTCTCGGGGAGCTGCAGTAAGCTTTCTATGCAACTCACCTTGAAGGATGAGTTTGTGTTTTTCTCTCCCTCCTAGGGAGGCTGCCAGCAAACCCAGAAGATCCAGGTGGAGTCTGAACTTCAGATTGATGATCAGTGTTTAGAGCCATACTCTCTGAGTTACATCCTTTGACATTTGTCCAACATTAAAATTCAGTCGCTCTTCCTGTGTTTTCCATGGCCATTCGGCTCCTAGCACAAGCCCGGGGAGGAAAATGGCCCCACATCTGTTTTCTCTGGCCAGAGAGCAATTACTTACACTTGTTTGCGCGGCTCTCTCCGCTTGAGTTGGTTAAAACAATGGATCAAAATATACGTGTATCTGGGGAGTTCTGATGTCTGCCTTTCTCGAAGAACGTGAGAAATTGGATCCAAATATCGGTATTTCTTGATGATTAACCATGAGCCATGCTCGCCTCAGTGCACATTCTCCGTTTGAACAGATCCGTCAGAGTCCCCAGAACACAGGCCATCCCCTCGCCTGTGCCCCAGGCCCGTGCCATCAATGCCCTCCCTCTCCACCATGCTCTCTGGGTGTTTGTAACCATTAAGGTTAATATGTAATTAAAGTGGAAAATACCTGCTCGAGGCCAGGGCCCAACTCTGCTCTATAAACAGCAATTTACTGATTGAGCCAGAAAAAAAAAAAAAACTATTCCTGCCAGAGAGAGGGGCCACTCTTCACCCCTATAATTTAGATTAAAGGTAACCCCTAAAGAGGGCTCGTATATAAACAAGGCAAATGGAAGAAATCTCCTATAAACACAACCTAAGAGGCTGACTATCTTTGGAAAGCCCCAGACTGAATGGAGATGACCCAGGAGTTGGGGTGGGGAGGCCTACAGTGAAAAGTTAAAGAAGGGTCTAGACTCTCACGGGATCTGAGGGTCAACCATTTTCCAGAGGGGACAGTTACTCTGAAGCCTTCCAAAGGAAAACAAAAATTTAAGAGAGCTTGGGAGCATTTATAAGGACCTTCTGGGGGAGACAAGGCTGGGGTCAGTCAGCTGTGTTTTCAAGGGGTGAAAAGGGTAGGTCTCTGAAGGGTTCTAAAAGTTGTGAGGAGCAAGGGGCAGTCCCTCCCTTCCAGCCACACATCCCCCTTGGCTTTGGTTTCAGCCCAGGGAGCAATACAGAGACACCAGCAGAGACCACATGTGTAACACAGCTTTCCTTCCTTCACCTTTCTCCAACCCTCTGACCGTCCCTTCTCCTCTCCCTTCCTCCTCCTCCTCCTTCTCTTTGTTCCTATCCTTGTTGTAGCTTTAGTCTGTTTCTCAGAATAAATTCGTCAAGGAGAGTTAATCCCTGTTGCCACAAAAGCCTCTGGGGAGTTTGGTGGTGTGAGCCAATATTCTCAAAGGCTGGTCAGCTCTCAGAGAACTGGCCAAACCAGGTTGCTGACTGGGAATACTGAGAGCCGAGCCCTTAGAAGGTGACCACTGTGTCTCTGAGATCTTGGGTCAAATATGGGCACACTTCTATGACTACTCTGTTTTTCAGAGCCGTGTGTGTGTGTGTGTGTGTGTGTGTGTGTGTGTGTGTGTGTGTGCATGGCACAGAGGAGGACAACAGGTGTCTTGTTCCATTATTCTCCATCTCCACATGAGTCCTCTGAAACAGTCAGCAAGTCCCAGTGACACCACTGTCCCTGGCACCCACAGCACTGGGGTTGCATGTGCTCAGGGCCACGATCAGGTTTGTATCTTTGATGTGAGTGTCGGGGGTTTGAACTCAGATTCCAAGCTTGCAGAGCAAGCATTGTTACCACTGAGCATTTGCCCAGCCCCTCCACAGCCTTCTATCCACAGTGTAGGAATTCTTACGGACTGCCAAGAAGCTCTTGACGTGAAGTGTGCATAAACAAACAAAAGAATTCTTGAAAACTAGGCAGCCAACAGCAGATAGTATCAGATAAATAGTATTCGTTGAGAATAAAAGGCTTGCCTCTTTCAAAAGAAATAGGGCTAGAAGAAATGAATGCGATACTGAGTGCACTGGTCCCGTGACTGAAAGATGAGGCTCTTTCCTAAGGATTTGCCACTTCAGTTGCCTGCTGCATGCTCTTTTTTTCTTTTTTTTTTTTTCAGTGTGAGAAAACACATCCTAAAGCTTTTGCACTACACATTGTTCCTTGCCGGGTTCCCACAGCAAGATGCCAACTGACCAACCTTCTGCAATTCGGGAGAAGAGCCGAGGCAGTCTGTAGCTGGCAGTGCTGTGGAGCAGGGATGCTTTTGTGATCATCCTACATAGGGTCTGTGCAAGCCGACAGGGACTCTTAACTCAGTCAAGGGCTGGTTGTCACTTCAAATCCAGTCTGAAGATTTTGCGTTGCCGTGGGGATGCTGAGACAAAAGGAATGTCTAGGCTATTAGTTCAGGGTTTTTATTATCTTTTCCTAACTAAATTGCTCAGGACTGCTGATTTAAGAAGGGAGCAATTAATTTGATTGTTCATTCATTCATTAAGGACATATTAACCAAGAACCTGTTAAATGTCTGATGCCGATTCCCTGCTAATCTAACAGGAATGAATGCCGAGCTTGGCTAGTTTAGTAGTGGCTAGAAATGTATGGCTTGATACCCAGAACAAATATCCTGTTGGATATGTTTCAAAGGCAAATCACCACTAGGTCTTGAGAAGGGAGTGGAGCTGCTATGAGGCAAAGCTGGCGGAGATGCCCAGACCCACACAAGGATGCAGGATCTCCCGCACACCATGTAAACCCTCGGCTCTACAGTAGAGTATTTGATTTTTGTTATCCACTACTCTGAGCCAGTAAAATTAAGTGATTAAAATATTTTCAGGAGCTATCAAAGCTATAAGAATGGAAGGGGGAAGGCTGGACAAGAGTGCCAGGATGTAATCCCAGGTACTCAGTAGGCTGAGGCAGGAAGGTCACAGTTCAGTACCAGCCTGGGTAACTTAGTGAGAGTCATCTCAATATAAAGAGTTAAAAAGGACTGGGGTTATTGCTGGCCTAACATGTGCAAAGCCCGAGATTCAATTCCTGGTCCAACAACAATAAAAAAGTATCAGAGTCTCTCTTTCCATTCATACATGGTTGAATCATTCATCTAGCAAATAATTTATTCCTCATTTTTATTATTTTCTCTATCTTAAAAACTTTCATGCGATGTATTTTGATCATAGTCTTTCTCACAACACTTTCCTGATTCTTCCTTCCACAATGGCCCAATTTCATTCCTTTTCTCTCTTAAGAAAAAAACAAAACAAAACAAAAGAACAACAGTGAAAAGAACACACATACTCACAAGTGTGTGCACATACACACACATGCACACATCCTGCCAAGAAACCAAAACATGGAATCCATTTTGTGTTGGCCTCTGATTCATCCTTGTGAGGTCTGCCCTGGAGTGTGGTTGACATAACTAGTGTCATTCCACAGAAGAAAACAGATTTTCTCTCTCCCAACAGCTATCAGTTACAAATAGCTTCTTGGTTAGGGATGAGACATTGTGCCTACTTCTACCTGTTAGTGCTGGGAATCTGCTTGGCTTGAATGTTTTCAGATCTCAGATGTGTGATCACAGTCTCTGTGGATTCCAATGGGCATCATTCCAGCTGTGTTTGGGAAATGCTATTTCTTTGGACCCCTCCATCACTTCTCACTCCTATGTTCTTTCTTCCTCCTCTGCCTCATATACATTGGAGCCCTGAGGGGATGCTGTGATAAAGACATCCCATTTAGAAACGAGTGCTTCAGTATCTCTTGCTCTCTGCAGATTGTTCGACGTGGATTTCTATGCCAATTACCGTCTATTGCAAGAAGAGATGAGGGTTGAGAGAGATACACTGATCTTTGGGTAGAGTAATATACTGCTATCTTCATTTAGCAGAAAATAATAGTAGGTTTTCCACTTCAGCCCATGATCTATCTAGTCTCAGGTTCTTGATTTCATTAACGGTGTCAGATGTAGGTTTCATCTCATCTCCTTAAATCAAATAAAAAAAAAAGGTAGTTGGTTACTTCCATAGTGTTTATGCCACTAGTGCATCAGTGGACCTATTTTTCAGGCAGGTTGCTATGGTAGCTCTCAGGGTTCTTGGGGGGGGTGTAGACTGATGATTTCTTTCTTCCTCCACTATTGTGTGCAGTACCTTCTAAAATAATGTTAGTCAATAAGGGTAAAGCTTCTAATTGAGCGCCAGATTGATCTCTTCATGTTTGATGGCATAAGTATTTGGTGGTCTCAGCAATAGGATCTGGCTGTGAAGGGTAACCAATAGCATTGGTGCTAGTTTCTGTTTTGTTTTGTTTTTTTTTTTTTTAATACAAAAAATAAATAAGAAATACTGCCTACCCTCATGGAGCATAGAACCAGGTAAGGAGAAGACAAGTAAGTAGTAATGGTTACAAATATTGAGTCTTGATGTGTAGCTCATTATTTATGACCTCCAATAAGCCTCTATGTCTATACAGGGTCAGGTATCTTTTATACATGTTGTGGGTTCTATTACAGGAGAGAAGCCCTGAGTTTGGAGAAACCATTTCATGGTGAACAGTGGTGCTACCCAACTCTTACTCTGGAGGGAGGTTCTCTCTCTCTGTCTCTCTCTCTGTTTCTCTATGTATGTGTGTTTGTGTGTGAATCCTAAGGTTATCATTCCACAGACATTCCTAAAAAGATAATTTATAAGTAATGATAACAATAATAACAACAAAAATAAAAATAATAGCAATGCATCTGCTCCCAGAGCACAGAAAAATTCTCCCTAATAGTTAGAAGCTTATCTTTTGAGATGACAATGTTTTTGGAAACAGTGAGAAGATACTAGCAGGAGCCCCTTGGCATCATCATCATCATCATCATCATCATCATCATCATCATCATCATCATCATCAAGACATGGGCTCTCTATATAGCCTTGGGACTAGTGATCCTCCTGCCTCAGTCTCCTGAATGCCGAGGATCCTAGATGTGTGCCCCTGAGCCTGTTCCAAGGCATTCTTTTTTTCTTCTTTATGAAGGATGCCATCTAGGGGGACAGCTACCTTGAGCCGAGCTGGTGAGGAGGGGAAGAGGAGAAGAGGAGAGATGATCACACCTGGATGTATCCAATAGGATGAATACTGTGTCTCAGAGCAGGCATATTAGCAGGAAAGTCACTTACCCTGCGATGACAAAGTGGCAGGAACAGGGTGGGAGGGTGTACCGCCTCCAGTTCATTGTGATAGTCTGGGGAAGGAAGGAAGTAGAAATCTGAGGAGGGTTTTTTGGAACTAGTCTCTGGTGGGCATTTCTGTAGCCCTCACTTCACTTGACAGACAGACTCTTTCCATTTTCACCGAGACAAAACACGCATGATATAAAATAGACCACGGAGACCACCTTAAAGCACGTGCATTCTGAGTGATGCGACATTCCTGTACTCGGCTGCGCCGTTATCACCACTATCTACTTTTAGGACTTTCTCATCAGCCCGAACGGAAACCCTGCACCCATTAGCAATCGTTCTCCAGTTCCCTCCGCCCTGCCCTGTACAACCACTGGAAACTGCTTCCTGCCTCTGTGGACGTGTGCTGATACACATCACCACCTTTTGACATAAGTGCCATTCTTCTTCCCATGTTATAGACAAGGAAGCTGCAACTTAGAAAAGTCCATAGCTCTGTTCAAGGTCGCAGAGGCAAAAGGTGAGGAGTGCAATGAATTCTGTACTGAGCAGGAACGGGAAGAAGGAGGGTCCCTCATTATAGGACCCTCTGTGGATATGTTCAGAGGGTGGGGCAGGACTGAGGAGGAGGGGTAAAAACCTGGTCCCCCATCTTGAACCAAAGAGTGGAAGGGGAGGCCATCTTGGTAACGGGGCAGGCCCCAGCAATGGGATGCTATCTTTGCTGTAGTGCTCTCTGGGTCAGTCTAAGAGCAGGGAAGCCTCAGCAGTCCAGCCCAGGCAGAGCCCTAGAGCAGCAGCCTCACTCTTCCCCCTCATTCCAGACCCAACAGCTTTGCTTTCTGAGGAAGCCCCATAAGCAGGCTGCCCAGGCCACTTCTCCCAGAGAAACAGACTCCTCTCTATCTACAAGTCAGTGGCTAACTCCTCCAGGTTCCCTGGGGGCTGAGTGACTGAGGAAGAATTCATGAATGGCCTAGGGTCAGAGGTATCAGGCTCCGCAGAACTGTGAGACACTTTTGTTCACTTCCTGGGAAAGGTGGGGAAGCCGGGCTGAGTGCTGTGTGCCCACTATAGCTTGGGGCCTTTGGGCTTTTGTCTCCTCTTAGAGCCTTATATAAGCCATGAAGGGACGCTTTCTGGGCCTTCATCTAGGCCACAGAGACTTTCAGAGCCTCCTGTCTTGCTTGTGGGTTTATGGTGGGTGTTTGGGTGTGTTCCTTTATTGTTTCTAAAGCTTAGAGGCTCATGGTTTCTTTCTCAGAATGTTGACCTCTTATTTTCCCTGCATGACCCTTGGCTTGTCTCCCAGGAAGAAGGAGGGATGGGGAAAGTGGGGTTCAGAGTGACTCCACTTAGCCCCTATGGAGGGGACCCTCCTCTCCTTGGAATCGCTCTCCCTCAGGGTATGGTACCCCTTGGCCCTGAGGACCCTCAGAAGGGCTATGGTTGCAGCAAGCAGAGTGCCCCAGATGGGCTGTGCTGAGGCAGCTGTCGTCAGGGTTCTGCTAGCCCCCGAGGGCCTCTGGAACTCAATCATGACAGCATCTGTCTGTGTCTGCTCCCACCAGATGGATTAGCTGGGTGGTAAGGCATGTGGCTCCCTCCTGGCAATGTCTGTGAATGTGACCCTGCAGATGTCTGTCTACCTCCCCCAGACTTCATCTCTCTAGAAGGAATTCCCAGCAGTAACCCGACCTTATGGGTGAGCCTGCTCCTTGGGGTCAGGACTGTGACCTTCTAGTTCCTGGATGGGGTGAGCAGGAATGAAGGGGGAGCCTAGGAGATGCCCGACTTTTGACAAAGAAGGGTCTTGGAGCGCAGGGCTGGTAGCATCCACCTTGCCACAAACGGCCACGTGAACTTAGGCAAACAAACCCTAAGATGGAGGGGTCTCCATCTTGTCTGTATGGGGGAATTTTGCTAGCTTTCTTGATCAGCTGTGGAGAGGCTTAGTTGAGAAGATGTGCACACGAGAGTTTAGATAAATCACAACCAATGTGAGTCCTTACCCTAATCGTAGACACTTCTGCTATCATCAGCCTTTTCCCAAAGGATGGATAGGTGTGGAGCCAGGTGTGGTGTGGACACCCTGTAACCCCAGCACTCAGGAGGCTGGATTCCATGTTTGAGGCCAGCTAGGGCTACTTGGCAAAAATCCCATCTCTGCTGGGTGGTGGAGGCTCATGCCTTTAATCCTTTTAATCCCAGAAGGCAGAGGCAGGTGGCTCTTTGTCAGTTCAAGGCCAGCTTGGTCTACAGAGTGAGTGTCAGAACAGGCTCCAAAGGTACAGAGCAAAACCCTGTCTCAAACAAACAAACAAACAAACAAACAAGCCTATCCCACACAAGCCAACAAGCAGAATGGGCAGCTTTATTCAGAGCTGAATGACTTGGAGCCCTTTCCTGGGACACCCCTCTATAATGTCTTCCTGGTTCCTCTGTCTGACTCAACTCATAGGGTCCCCCAAGCTCTGTGTTTGTGACCCTCAGTTGTCTCCCTGAGAAGCAGGCTCCTCAGGCTGTAGAGCCGTTTGACTAAAAGCTGCAAGCTGCATTTTGCTCCTGCAGCTGGGAAAGCCAGCCCTCATCCTCACCTGCAGCTCATTAGACAACACACCTGCTTTGGTTTCGAATGCTGGTTTCACTCCTAGCGACCCCATGGTACTGCAACTCAGAGCAGGTATCCCCTCCACTCCTGCCTTTGTTTGACTGCATCTCAGGGGACATTGCCATCTTAGCAGCTATCCATGTAGGGCCACAGAGGAAGATGATGAACGGCCACCCACGAGGAGGACTCAGGAAGAGCACACGAGAGACACAGACCAGGGCAGGCAAGGGCTCCATCGCTCTGAGTCCTTACAAAGACCTCGGCTCCTGTGGGTTTGTCCAGAGACGGTCTGGACTCAAGCTAGGTGTGGGCCGAGGGTGAGACAGCATGTTTACCTTGTAGACATGGGAAATAGAAGATAGTAAGAGGCAGGAAGAGAACATTTCTTGATGCTGCTGGGTGCTGCAGGCCTTCCTCCTAGGTGCTCACCCTGTGTTTATTCTTTATCCTGTGGAGAAGTGTGGGCCAGGTACCTGCTTTCACAGCACACTGGAGGAACTAGGTTGGGGGAGGTACCTACCTTGTCCAGCTCTCAGCCAGCATGAATGAGTCGGGAAACTGGTTGGTTATGATGGAGGCCTCACCTTTCCTCTTCCCCTCATCCTGGCTGAGTGATGGAAACCCACCTTTGGGGTCCATCTCTAGGTAGGGACAGTAATGTCAAGGAGCTTCCAGCAACTTCTAGCTGTCTCCCAGGGACTCCAGTGTAGAACCTCTTTCATGACCTGGGGGCCCTAGCTTGTGGGAAATGGAAGACCCTCTTGGTAGTTTCTGAGTCCCGTGTTCTGTCCCCTGTGTGCATGCATGCACCGAAGGGCAGGGAGAAACCTGGCTCCTAGCAAATTCTAGTTATCAACCTCAGGGAATAAGTGCCGAGTTATGAAAGCGTCATCAGTGTAGCCGGGACTGGGACCCCAGTGACGCCAGGAGCACCTGCTGTGTGAAGAGACCGTGAACACAGCTGTGTTTGTGCAGGGAGATGACTAAGATGGGCCTAGGCCTCAAGGGGCTCTTGACACGGGAGCAGTAGAGCAGGCACACAGAGAAAGAAAGTCCCATGCACAAGGATGCTGTGAGTATTTCTCGCCACTGGTGGCAACTGTGAGGGCCCTGAAGACCGAGCTGAGGTTTGTCCCAGGGCGAGGCTGAAGTCTCTTCTAAGGAGAGCGGCAGTGCCGTGGCCTGAACGCTGGCCAGGGGAGCTGCCTCCAGCTTGGTCCATCTGTGTGTAGAATCTAAAGACTGTGTGGTGGATGCAGATAGGCAGGAAGGAGGAAGAGGCATCGCTGTGACCATCCTAGAGTCTCACTTAGAGCGTGCGGATTTCCCCAACACTAGGAGCAAGACACCGTCATGCCACAATGCAGCGTCTGACTTAACATCTTTCGTGGAGCAGGTGTCAACAGATTCTTATCTACTCTGTACACTGCACAGTATTTGAAAAAGACGATAAAAGTCTGCCGCTGCTGTGCATTTAATCACCATTTTAAAGTGCGCTCCCTCACCTTATATAAAAACCATTGTAAAACAGCACCCCGTGTGTGACCGGGGGCAGCTACTGCCCCAGGAGGCACACATAGCGGCCAACTGATATCATCCAGGTTCGAGAGGACAATCTATGAGGCTCACGCAACTATGTGGCCGTCAGCCACATTTCTCAGGCATTATTTTCACTGTTAGCAATGGCACCTGCCATTGTAGCATTACTCTGTTGTCCTGTCCCTGAGTGTCCCCGTGTGCCAGGGACCTCTCTATGTGCTTTCTTAGCACCCTGTCGCTAGTGCCCTTGCTAGGTGGGGAAACTGAGGCCCAGGAAGTAAGCAAGTGGCTGGGTTGGATCCAGACTCCTTGCTCAAAGGTATGCTGACCTGTAGCACTCTTTTATTCCTGTCTTTCATCTAATAGGGAGCCGCAAAGGCATGGAAGGTGGTGGGTGTGTCACCATCTGTAATAGCTTGCCTCTGTGGTTGGTGTTTGCCTGGTGTTTCAAGGGTAGGTTGCTGTGCAGGGTGCTAGGGCTGTGTGTGCATTAAATGAGCCCTTTGGGGGCTCTGAGCTTACCAGGCAAGGTTTCTGTCATGAAGATCCATGTTTTAAGTAACTCAGCCCCCTGTCCCCACCCTACACAATGTACCTGGTGAATGTCACTGTCCATCCTGAGCACCGCCTTCCCTTCCTGAAGGCAGCACTGAGCTTTGTGGCCCTGAATCTGCCCAGGGTTTAGGGTGGAGCTTGGGATTCTGGGTCCAGGTAGAAGATAGCCTTGGTTCTAGGGTGGCCTCTGTAACAACAGACAGATGTAGCCACCCCAGCCTTTCCGGGGAAAGGATGTTATGGAATTGCTACCTTAGGCAGGACTTTGTATTTCTCCTTTTCATATGGGGAAACTGAGGCCTAAAGAGATAAAGGGCCAAGCATGCGGATTAGGAATCGGAGCCCCATCTGAGTAACTGTAGAGTTCCCACTCTGTGAACTGGGTTTCTCTACCCTCATTCTTGTCATGTAGATGACAGGCTCCGGCGAGTACAGCCACTTCCCTGGGGACACACAGCCAATGCAGGTAGCACTGGGGTTGGCATCCAGGCTTCCCTCACTCCAAAGGCTCAGGGACAACCTTCCATGCTGGTTTACCTCTGAGGAAGGCAAGACCCTAGGATGAGGGAGGCCTGTGGTCCTTCAGCCCTGCGATTTCCAGAGCTTCTTGCAGCTCGTGAGTCAGGGAGAGGGAGAAACAAGGAGGGTGTGTTCTGCTTTTCTTGTCCCTGTCTTTCATGTCCTGGGCATTAAAAACCCAATCTACAGTGCCAGGGTGAATGCTAAGACACATGTAGGAAGCTGGGTCAAGTTCTTCTTTCTTTCTTTCGGTTTTTTTTTTTTTTTGGAGACAGGGTGCTTTGGAGCCTGTCCTGGTACTAGCTCTTGTAGACCAGGCTGTCCTTGAACTCACAGAGATCTGCCTTCCTCCTCCACCAGAGTGCGGGGGG
>NW_026067912.1:12691577-12701627 GCF_014885135.2 Alexandromys fortis | reverse complement strand
AGAGGGGGGGATTAAAGGTGTGTGCACTACCACTGCTGGGCTTGGGTCAAGTTCTTGCATGACCCTCTTGACCTTGAGCAAACCCCTTATCTATACAGTGGGCTGTGAGCCCTGCTAGCCTCTGGGAATACTAAGTTGGGGCGGCAGAGTGACAGCCCAGAACTGTCTGACTCTTGTTACCACGTGGGGGTGGTACAAGTAACTTTTATTTTCTGTTTATTCATTTATCCATTTAATGCATTCATTTATTTGCTGTTCTCTTCTCTGTGCCCCCTTCCCTCCAGACCAGCCATCAGTACCTCCAAGGCTGGTCTGGCCCGCTGGACCACTTTTCTCTCAGGTCCCTAGCTCAGCAGTCAGCCCTCCCTCTCTGGAGACCTCTGACTTCTTCACCCACCCAAAAGTCTCCTGAGGGGACATTCCAAAACAGACTTCTGTGATAAAACCCCAAAGTAAGTTCTGGAATATTTGCTAGACGTGTATGTGTTTAATCTTTGCAGCAACCCTGCGAATTTGATCCTCTGTTTACTTTTGATGGAAGCCAGGCCCAGGAAGGTGCCTGTGCAGTCGGGTAGGAGGGTGTGCTGGGGAAACAGCCATTCCTTTTTCCAGCCCCGCCCTGCAGGCATTCCCTTCTGATGGCCTCTGTGGTCGCCATTTGTGGTTGCGAGTTTGTCCAAACATAGACTTGTGGTTCTGGAGCTGCTGCTTCATCTCCAAACTTCCCAGGAGTTTTCAATTCTCAGAAGAATGGGGCTTTGCCGACTGCTTGTCTTTCTTACCTTCAGTCCATCCTCGAGCTGACAGGAGCCCACTCGCACAAATCTGAGTTCCCGTGACCCTGAGCTACCTCAAACACAGGAGAACCTGGACCTGGAGGAGGCTCAGGGCTGCGGCGGGCGGAAGCCTTGGTCTGCATTCTGGGTGCCACCTGTACACAGCAGTCTCCCAGGTAGGAGGGAGGCTTTGGGCCCAGCACCACCCGTCACCAGCTTTTGGTCCTGGATAGCACCCCCCCCCGCCCCGGCTGGAACCTCACTTCTTGGTGTCTAGGACAGGATCACATCTTCACCTTACTGCGGTGTTGGAGGGACATGTGAATCACCATCATGTGCAATTGCTCAAAACCGGAAGTACTGGACAGGACCGATTTTGGACTTTGCAGGCCAAGTGCAACAGTGGTGTGGTTCTTTTGTTCACAAGTTACTCTCAGTGTCAACGCGCCGTGAACAAGTCTTAACCCAAACTTCGAGGCTGTTAATCAGCACAGAACCTTGCAGGCTCAAAGTCCACACTTGGAGCGGGTTAGGAGCTGGGTGTGGCTCCGGACCTACCTTTGGCAGCCTGGTCAGGTGGTGAGAGCCAGAGGCGGTTGCGGTGCTTTCGGCGGGAAGCTTGCTCCATCTAGCGGCGCCATGGAGAATAGCACCAGCCTCTCGCACCTAAGGTGGGCAGGCAGGCGCTGAGAGTCACCCGGCCTCCCCTTACTCCTCACCCACATCAAGTGGCCACATCCTTTGTATTGTCCTCAAAGGTCTCTCCAGGTCCCTCTCTGTCATCACCTCTTTAACCCAGTCTCCTGATTTTAAATTAAAAAATCATCCAATATGCAAGTGAAAAATTAGAATATAAAAACATTTCACATTTTTTTTAACATTTCACATTTTAAAACAATATCTTTGATAGAGATCAACATAGCTTTACCTGAAAAACCTTCTGACCAAGAGTTACAGAATTTTGTCCCTTTTTTAATCCAGATTTTAGGAATGTAGTTCAGTCTTCAGATGCTACATTACCCAACAAAAGCAGCACCCTCTCCCTCATAACCAAACAAATAAATGCAGCAAAATAAATGAATATCCACACTACATGGAAAAAGCAAATTACATTTCTGCTCATAGGAAATTTGGAAGCAAATTAATTTTGTCATCAAGCTTATGAAAGCCTAGCTTTCAGAATTGCTCGGGCTTTGAAGTCACAATGACAAATGAAGGAACACAGATTTTACAAACTTTTCTGACAAGGCGTGAGGGATTGCTTAAACAAGGGACCCATATTTACAAATACAGAAGTCATACAGTCTTTCAAACTACATCATGAATTCACACGCGTTTTCTTTCCAGTGTCCTCTAAACACATGCGTGCCGTGCACACACGGATCTGGCAGCCTGTCGCTGTTTGAGGCTCGCTCCCACCCGTCAGGCGCTGTGGATGTACAGGAAAATTAAAAGTGGAGAGGAAAAACATCCCGCTGATGGCAGCCCAAGGAGGCAGGGTTTGTTTGTCAAGAAACATAGTTTACTTGTGAGCATTTTTTTCCCCCAAAGACACAGCGAGGCAACTTTTACTAAAAGGTGATGTTTTTGTCTCAGTATAGCCCAGTGGTTCTCAAGGTTCCTAACACCATGACCCTTTAGTACAGTTCCTTATGCTGTGGTGACCCCCAATCACACAATTACTTCGTTGCTACTTTGCAGCTGTAATTTTACTACTGTTATAAATCGTACTGCAAATATCTGATATGGGAACCCCAAAGGGGCTGTGACCCATAGGTGGAGAACTGCTGGACCCAATACCATGTTGGGCTTCTTTAGAAGGTAATTTTTTCTGTGTAATGTTTTACCAGGCTTGAAGAGAAGCAAGCTATGGCGATATTCCTAACTAGTTACAGTACTAAAACAGATATTCCAGAAAATCCCTTGACTTTCATAAAATCCTGAATGTTCGGAAATCGAAATTATTCACAATACAGAGGTCGTGCTTGTAAAATCACTTGCATCTGTCTGTAGCAGTTTGGTCTGCTGAGAGGGAAGAGTGCGTTCCTGGGGAATAACGGCATTGCATGGCAGCCCTGAGGACAGGGCACTCGGATCAATGTCCTCACATAGCCGATGGGATCTCCTTAGGAAAAACATGCTAAAAACATGGAAAGAAACAGAGGGGAGGGCCACCTGCGATACTGAGGTCGGTGTCACTAAACACGCGTGAGAATCAGATTGTGAGCTTGCACACTGCAATCATGACACGATGGAAGAGTGCTCCGTGGAAGCCCAGCTCTGTCCTGTTTTTCTTTCCTTCACTGGGAACTTAGATCGTTAAATCACTTTGGGTTTCCTTCTATTATGTACGCTAATGTCTCTCATGCATGACCCGGGATGCTCTCGTTCTGCTAAGGTTGGAAGCAGTTCCACTCTGTACAGGGTATCGTAAGGAGATACTGTGCTTCCTTTTGCCTCTCTGCCTGCATGGGCAGCTTGGCCGATGTCTTTGATGTCACCGGGGAGCACTTCTACCTCGGGTAGATCAGTAATCTACTGCTGACCATCCAGCAACGTTTTTCAGGTGACCAAACAGCACCTGGACAGCATGGTTCTCCATGCACAGTGGACACTGGGACCCTCACCCTCTCCGGATGAGCTGCTGTAGGAACCGCTGTTCTGCACCTCTGGCTGCTGAGTATGCAGATGAGTGGCGTGTTATTCCACAGATGCCAAGACCCTTTCCTGGGGACTCCACGGGCCACTCCTCCGTAGATCCGTGATTTCATGAACAAAGCCACAGTCTGATACTCACTGGGTCTAGAGACACCAACCTCGACACCGCAGACGGCCCCCCTTCCATTTCCTGCCATTCAAAAAATCCTCAAGAGGTGTGGTCTGTTGTATGCTCACTCCAAGTCAAGCTGGATCTTTTTGTGAAACTCCTGCCCTTTGGTGTTCTGTTGCTGCGAGGCTGCGAGGGAAGTCCTTTCGTTTCTGTCAAGGTAGCATGGCGTGTGGGAAGGCCCAATTGGCAATGCTGCCCACTGTGGTCTCCTTGTAGGCCAGGCACACAGTGTCTGCGTCAGTCCATGTTCTACTCAGCTGAGTCATTGGAAGCTGCATTTTGTTGTCAGTATTTGCTACATGATTGAATAAATGTCTGGCTGTAAATGATCCTTCATAGACAGTTTTACTTCTTAAATGAGTAATAAAACTACACCTAACCACCACACTGAGAGACTGATTTGTGAGGATCCAGAAGAATGTCTGTCTCGGAAAGCTCTTAAGAACCATTAATTAGGAAAGTACTTTTCTGTAGTTTTTTTTTTCCTCTTTGGGAGGCCCATCACCCAGCACCCAAATAAATACCTTGAGACTTATTCTTTCTTAAGAATGGCCAGCCTTAGCTTGGCTTGTTTCTAGCCAGTTTTTCTTAACTCAAATTATCCTGTCTACCCTTCGCCTCTGGGCTTTTGTCTTTCTCTATTCCTGCATACCTTTCTTTATCTCTTACTCCATGGCTTCCTGCGTAGCTGAGTGCTGGCCCCTTATGTACCCCTCCTTCTCCTTCTTTTGCTCCTACAGCTCTCTTCCCCCAGATTTCTCCGATTTATTCTCTCTGTCTGCCATCCCTGTCTATCCTTTGCCTTGCTATTGGCTGTTCAGATCTTTTTTAGACCAATCAGGTGTTTTAGACAAAGGTACACAATTTCAGAGAGTTGAACAAATGCAACATAAGGGAATGCAACACATCTTTGCATCATTAAATAAATGTTCCACAGCATAAACACATGTAACACATGTTAAAACAATATTCTACAATACTTCTTAATTATGTGGGATGTGTGTGTACATACATATATGTTAGTGTGTGTTTGCATGTGAAGGTGGGATGTGTGTATATACATATATGTTAGTGTGTGTGTGCATGTGAAGGTGGAGTGTGTGTGTACACATATATGTTAGTGTGTGTGTGCATGTGAAGGTGGGGTGTGTGTACATGCATATATGTTAGTGTGTGCATGTGAAGGTGGAGTGTGTGTGTGTACACATATATGTTAGTGTGTGTGTGCATGTGAAGGTGGTGTGTGTGTACATGCATATATGTTAGTGTGTGTGTGCATGTGAAGGTGGGGTGTGTGTACATGCATATATGTTAGTGTGTGTGCATGTGAAGGTGAGATGTGTGTGTATACATCTATGTTAGTGTGTCTGCATGTGAAGTGGGATGTGTGTATACATATATGTTAGTGTGTGTGTGCATGTGAAGGTGGGATGTGTGTGTACACATATATGTTAGTGTGTGTGTGTGCATGAAGGCTAAAGGTCAGTGTCAGATGTCTTCCTCTGATATACTTATCATAATCATCATCATCATCATCATCATCATCATCATCATCATCATCATCATTGTAGGTAGTGTTTCTCTGTGTCCCAGCAGCTGCTCCCAAATAACCACACAGAGACTTAATATTAATTTTAAATGCTCAGTTGATAGCTTAGGCTCACTTTTTAGCTAACTCTTATAACTTGAATCAACCCATTTCTACTCATCTGTGTACTGCCCAAAGCTTGTTTACCTCATCTATGATCTTCCTATGTTGCTTCTTCTGCATCTGGCTTGAGACCCCTCTGACTCCACCCTTCTTCTTTCTAGTGTTCCCTCTGATCCAAATCCTGTCAGTCAACTCTTTATTAACCAATTAGAGTAATACATGCTCACGGTGAACAAAAGGATTATTACATAGTACGTCATCAGCATAACCAGCATTATTGAGACAGGCTCTCTAACCGAATCTAGGGTTCACTGATTGGCTAGACTAGCTGGCTATTAAGTCCCAAATATCCCCCTATGTAGCATGAGTAATAAAAACCCAGAGACAGGTATTGGGTTTCAACCTGAAGGCCAGAAAAGCAAAGTAGCCACACACCTCTTACCTCTACAAAATCTTCAGACTGAAAAGAGAGCAAGTTTCTCTCTCATACTGCCTTATATTCCTCTCTAGTCTGGGATTAAAGGCAAGTACCACATTGCCCAACCCTTATGGCTAACTAGTGTGGCTGCTGGGATTAAAGGTGTGTGCCACCATTGCCTGGCCCGTAAGGCTGACCAGTGTGACTGATCTTCAGGCAAGTTTTATTTATTAATACAAAAATAAAATATCACAATATTTCCACTTTTTGTCTAAAATAAAAAGAAAGCTATAACTAATATAAGAAAAGCTATAATCAATAAGTTACAATAACTATTTACAATATATACAGGCAATAAGCACATTAACAATGTCTAGTCCATTTGAATTTGACAAATTCAGAGAAAATACTCTATTATCTATTCTACCTTGGTGATTTCAAAGTCTTGTGCTCAATTTACTTCCTATCATAACTTGCATTACCATCCAAAACTATCTTTTGATGTCTCTTAACCTTATACACTTTACACTTCTTTATTGAATTTCTTTTCTGAGTCTCATAAACAAGGAAAACTGTAACTATAACTATCTAGTCTTCAACTCCCTCAGAAACCCAAGAAAGAAATAATATTAACTGAGTAAGCAGGAAGTACAAGTCAGCAACTTCCAAAAAATGTGAGAAATTACAGAACTATCTGGCTACCTGGACAGTCAACCAAAGTTTTTTCTGCAACAGTGGGGCATCCATCTTCAACCTAAAGGCCTAGAAAATTGAACAGACTTTTCTATGAAGCAAGATTTTTGGAGGACTGTCATGCCTTGTCTTGACAAAGTTTGACGGTCACTCTCTTTTGTGTACTACTTGTCCATTAGGACAGCATACAGTCAGCAATTGAGGCAAGGACACTTTATTGCCCAGTGGCTGGCTTTTGCTACAAAGAAAATAAATTCCATGTTGAGTTTTTTCAATGCTCATTATCTTCTCTGAAGTAGAATGGTGCTGCCAAGGGCAGACCTGTCTCATTGTCATAAAAAAGTACCTATGTTATAAAAAAATCTTAAATACCATATTTTATATATCTCTGAAGTGTTTGAAGATGACCTGTCTATTTAAAAGATATCTCTATTTGACCTTGGAAACATACCTAATGTGACAACAAGTTTAATTGTAATAGGTAACTAATTACTACCCTACATTTTCTTATTATCCTAAACAGTTGATAATAATAGCTATCAAGGAACAGAAATTTGTATTACATTGTTAAATGAGCTGCATAGGCACAATCCCTTCAACAAGATTAGAAAAGTATATACGGTATGTTTTAACAAATTTAACCTCAAATTTGTATCAATATACAAAATTTGTATACAATATACAAAAGTCCAATTCAGTGTAAAATATTTAAAACTAGTAGATGCTTTTTTTTAAAAAGTAGATTCAATAATCTACCCTTTTATTTATCATATCTATATACTCCCTTTTTTCTTTACAGAATAGATTCAATAACCTATCTTTTTATCCTATCATGTCTATATCCCTCATTTTTCTTTTCAAAACAAGAATTCTGACTCTAATTTTCTTTCTTTAGTTTTTTTTCCTGACCATTACCAATCACAACTTGTAACCAATTCTTTTTAAACAATGACAAATATCCACAAACCACTGAAAGACCAAAAGCTACACACCTCACCTCTTGGAAATGTGGGCATTGCGTTCTTAAATTTACTTCCTGCTCTCTGAGGCAATGGCATCTTTAGGGAATCCTGATAAGAAAAATTTGGATTAATTTTCAAGTCCTGGGAGATGTAACTGTGTCATTTGTTGTCCAGTCTCTGCACAATGGGAAAGTGCAGTGTTTGTCTCAAGTTAGTGCATTCTATGAGGTTGGATCATCTCAGCTAGCCACCTTGAAATTGTCCTGAGCAGTCTGTAATTCAAAGCTGATATTTAGTTGGTGTTTTTCAGTTAAGTGCTATTATCATAGGCCTAATGGAGTCAACATTGTGGGATCCCATCATCTGTTTGGAGACTTCAGAGATTGCATTAGGTCAGATTTTTCCTTTTCTTGGTAATTTGTTCCCCAGCAGTTCTTTTTTTCTTTGGATGCTTATTTGTCCAAAGGCCTTTAAATTCCTCAAGATATTTGTTTTTATTTTCCTAAAAAGACAAAAATAAAATCATTCCCCAACCATAACTTTCAGGAGGTTTCTAAAATAATCTTTTTCATTTATTATTTATGGCTTCTCCTGAAATTTCTGTATTAGCTTCTAAAGCTCTTCTGGCATTCAGAGCAGTTTGGTTTATTACAATAGGTGTTAGGTTCTTTAATTGCTCTGGGAAGGAGTTTACTTTATAATGGCAGGAAATGACTGAACCAGTTTGGCACAGGGACCTGTGAGAGGCCCCTCAAAGAGTTTCCTGATGGCAAAGGATTGCCTTAAATGTCTCTTGTTGATTTACATTTATTAGTCCCATAGCTATCTTTACTATAACCTTCTACACAATCCAGAAGGGGGGGACATTTGTTTGGATTATGCTTAGAAAAAACATTGTTTCTAGAAATACCCTGTTTATAATCTCTTTAAAGGTGACTTTGTTTGCTACAATTTTAATACCTGTCATTTTGATTTTTTTCTCAAACCTCTGGGAATCCCTTCTCCTATCCAAGCATTATCATGGCCATGAGATTCAATATTGATTGTATCTTGGATCCATTTCCCCAAAGGCACTGATCTTGACTTTAATGGCCTAATTATCCTTTTTCATTAAAAATTAGCATTTTCAAAAGACAGAGATTCAATTATTTGTTTAGCGTCTGAATTTGGTATCATTTTATTTACTGCTAAAGTCAACCTTTGTAAGAAATTAGTGAAGGTTTCCTTTGGGCTCTGTATGACTTTAGTAAATGACTCAATTTCCTTTCTTACTTCTTTAGTTATGTGCCAAACTTTCAAAACTGCAGTGTGGTATAAATCCAGTGTGTGGTCATTATACATAGCTTGCCTTTCTATAGTAATATAATCTTCTTCTCCAGGAAGTTGATCTTGGGAGATTTCCACAGCTCTAGCTTTGCTCTACTGTTCAATACTCTTAGCCTCTTCTCTGAAATATGTATTCCATTGTAATTGTGGACCAGGCTCTAAAACAGCTTTAACCAAGTCTATCCAGTCTTTATGGATAATTCTATTAAAAACTGACCACAAGTTTAACATTTGCTTTATAAAAGGTGAATGCATGTCATATGAGACTATTGCCTTCTTGAATCTCCTTAAATCTAACATAGGCACAGTAGTCCAGTTAGCTTTAACAGAACCTCTATCATTGGGCAATTCCTGTAAGGTTATGGACATATTAAAGTTGGTTGTTTGAAAACCTTAGATTGTCCCTCTCTAACCTTATAATGCAATACTGAAACTGGTTCTCCCTTACATTCCTCTATCTGGATTTGAATATCTCTGTGATCTGTTTGGTACAGTTTTTTTTAAGGCAGTCAAATCCAACAACTTTTAAAGAGATAAACCAAGAATTATCAAAACAACAACAAGGATTATCAAAATGATAATAAATAGTATGTCAATCCTAGTTAAGCTGATTATCACTCCCTTTCGTTGTTCCATTTTTAAATCATACATTACATAATCATACAGAGACCTAACTTTATTATAATTGTGTTTCCCATTTTTTAATATGGAAAAAAAATCTTCCTTTTAACTACTTCCTCCCTTAACAAATTCCCAATTTTCTCACCAAGTCTGCTGCTGCTGCTGAAGATGTGAGACTTATTGCTGCTGTGTAGAACAGTAAAAACCTGGCTGGATTTCAAGGCAGTTACCTAGTTTGGCAATAGCCTAAGAAGGGGGTTCAGGCAGAACCTGCCAGGAGAGAAGAAAGGAAAACCTAGCCGGTAAGGTGGTGACTCCAGCCACATGTAGCCCTGGATTATGCTGGTGGCCACAAAGCCACAGGCAAATAACTTTTACATGAATTCATGCCCCAAATGTTGGGCACCAGATGTAGTACAAATAATAAAAACCCAGATACAGATATTGGGGTTCAGCCTGATGATTAGAAAAGCAAAGCAGCCAAGCAGTAGAGAGCTCTTACCTCTACAAAATCTTCAGACTGAAAAGATAACGAGTTCCTGTCTCATCCTGCCTTATATTCCTCTCTAGTGCTGGGATTAAATGTGTGCACATCCCCCCCCCCAGCCCCTATGGCTAACTAATGTGGCTGCTGGGATTAAAGGTGTGTGTCTTCACTGCCTGTTATATAAGGCTGACTAGTGTGACTAGCTTTGTACTCTGATCTTTTTTTTTTATTGAGAATAAGAAAAAAAAAGTTTCTGCCTCCTCCCAGCCTCCCATTTCCCTCCCCC
>NW_026067912.1:12645629-12690677 GCF_014885135.2 Alexandromys fortis | reverse complement strand
TACATCCCATGTTCATCTTTTTGGGTCTGGGTTACCTCGCTCAGGATAGTGTTTTCTATTTCCATCCATTTGCATGCAAAATTCGAGAAGTCATTGTTTTTTACCGCAGCATAATACTCTAATGTGTATATATTCCACACTTTCTTATACCCAAGAGATGCCCTATCATATGACAAAAGCATTTGTTCAACTATGTTCATAGCAGTATTATTTGTAATAGCCAGAACCTGGAAACAACCTAGATGCCCTTCAATGGAAGAATGGAAGAAAAGAATGTACTCTGATCTTAAGGCAAGTTTTATTTATTAAAGCACAGATAAAATATCACTATAACCTGTCTTTGCCTTCCTAGCTCTGAGGTTACTGGCACATGCTGCCACTCCTGACTTTTTCATGGATCCAGAAGTGGATCCCACTCTTGTGCAGTGAGTCTTTTACCCACAGTCTATTTCCCCAGTTCCAAGAACCAGTGTTTTCTCCAGCTTCAGTCTCAATATGAGATGGAAGTGAGTGAAGACCTTTATCAGGTGGTAACAAAAAAAAGAAATTATTTTTTTTAGTATTATTGAATTTGAGAGGTATCTATTTTGTTTTTCAATAATCCATTTTCATCAATGAGTAGTATCCCACTGCATTGAATATGCCATGGGTTTGTTTATGTATCATGTGTTGTTAGGCATTTGTGATATTTTTAACTATTTTGCTTTTTTAAAACTCTATCATGAATGTTTGTGAATACATATGCTTCTATTTCTCTCGAGTAAATATGTAGAAGTAAAATGGCTGATAATTAGGCAGGTACACATTAAACTTTTAAAGAAACAACCTTGGTAATCTGAAGAGTTTTAATAATCACCATGGAAACACATCCTTGGATATGCCTGAGGGTATTTACAGAAAAGATTAATTGAAGAGTGAAACTCTGTCTTGAATACAGGTGGCATCTTTTCCAAAAAGGCTGAACTGCACATTCCCACCCCAGAGAATAAGTTGGAGCTCCTCCACGCCCTTGCCAGCACCGCATATGACCAGTCTTAACCATAGCTAGTCTGGTGAGTGTATGGCGGTACCCATTCTAAATTGTTTTTCCTAATGCAGAGTACCACGGAATAGTCTTCACATTCAACCTCTGTTCTGTTTGGATGAAGTGCCCTTTCAACTTTTAGCTCTTCTCAAAGGAGTTTTTCTCTTACTAAGCTGTGAGAATTCTTTACCAATTCTGGATAAGAGTTCTACATAAAATACAGGCTGTGCTGATATTTCTCTCAATATTTAGCTTGTCCTTTCATTCTCTTCATAGAGCCATTCAAACAGCAGATGTTCTTAGGAACTAAAGAGTTCTAAAAGTGAAGAGATTAGGGGAGATAGAGATGCTAATTACCCCCAATTTAATCAGGAGACATTGTACGCATTCATTGAAATATTACCCTGTACTCCATAAATATATGCAAGTGTGACATGTCAATTAAAAAGAAAAATTAAAATCAAAAACAAAAACCAAAGAGCAAGCATTTTCATTCTGATAAAGTTCATGTCATCATCTCATACTTTTGTGGATTGTGCTGCACAAGAGATGTCTGTGTAATGTAAGCTCTTAGAGAGCTTCTACATTTTCAAATGTATATATACATTTGTGTATACACATACATACATACACACACATTTGGGTTCTAAGCTTAAGCTTATCATTCATTTGAGCTAATTTTTGTATATGGTGTTATACATGGTATTGTTGTTTGAATGAGAATGTCCCCATAGGCTCAGGTATTTGAACACGCAGTGTCCTGTGGTGGTGCTCTTTGGGGAGGTTATGGGAGGTGCAGTCTTGAGGGAGCAAGCGCATCCCTGGGTTTTAAGAGTTTATAGCCTTACTTCTTCTTTAAACTCTCTGATTCCTGCTTACAGTTGAAGATATGATCTCTCAGCCTCCCTTCTTTGGCTCCTGGCCACCATGGCCATATCTTGCATGTCATTATGGACTCTCCCTCTGGAACTATAAGACAAACTAAACACTTATCCCTCATAAGTGGCCTTGGTTGTGGTGTTTTATTCTAGCAACAGAGAAGTAGCTCATAGATACGGTATCTTTTCTTCACATACAGACTTCCAATTTCCTCCGTGCTATTTCTGTCTTAGCTACTCTTCTCTGTGTCTCCATTATTACAGTTTAATAATAACATTTGAAATTAAGGAATGCTAGTCACTTCATTTTGATGCTGTTCATAGTCTAGGCTAGCTTAGGTAACTCCTTTAGTTTCTATAGAAAGTATGGAATAATTTTTCAATTCTGAAAGTCAAAAGCTCTCTGAGATTTTAGCTGGAATTGATTGTTTAGATAGATTTGGGGGTGACAAGGCCAATACTGAGTCCTTCAACCCTTGAACACCAATTTTCTCCATTTAATTACATGTTTTAAATTCCCCAGGAGCAGAGTTTTAAAGTGTTTGAGTGTGTTAAGATTCTTAATACTTTTGTTTGTTTTTAGCAATGATAATTGTCAGAAATAGCAATGATATTATGATTAGTATTGCTTCTCCAATTTTAATTCCTGATTGTTTATTTCTAGCATAAAGATATAACAATTGAGTTTTGGCATACAGCTCTGGAATTCCATTATTTTTACTAAACACAATTATTAGCTGCAGAATTTTTTTTTTGTAGATTCCATTGGGTTTTCTGAAAGGATCTTCATGCCATCTGAGAGAATGAACTTGCACTTCATCTCTTTTCCATCTTTATCTGATGTCTTTTTTTTTTGTTTGTTTTAGTGCACAAGCCAGAGCCTTCAGTGCAATGTTAAGTAGAAGCGGCAAGAGTAGTTCTTGTGGAATTGCTCAGTCTAGGACCATGGTTCTCAACCTCCTGATGCTGTGACCCTGCAGTACAGCTCCTCATGTTGTGATGGCCTCCAACAATAACATTATTTTTGTTGCTACTTTATAATCATAATTTTGGAACTGTTATGAATCATAATGTAAATAAATATCTGGTTGCAGGATATCTGAGATGTGACCTCTGTGAAAGGGGCCTCTGACTCCAAAGGGGTCACAACCCCCAAACTGAGAACCACTGGTCTAGGAGGAAAGCATCCAGCCTCTAACTTGTAATCATGTGTGGACTCTAGATTGTTTTGATAGGTGCATTTTATTATATTATGGGAAATCACTTAGATATATAAATTGTAGTCAGTTCTGATTACTGAAGAATCATTTTCAAATGCTTCTTCTGTATCGATTGGAGTGATTATATTATTTTTCTGTATTCTGTTAATGTGCAAAAATACATAGGTTTAACAAGATGTTAAACTAGCCTTGTGTTCTTGAGACAAACTCTACTTAGTTATATGACATGTCATTATATTTTTAATAGCACTGTACTTCATCTGTAGTAATTTTGTTTGTGCTTATGAGAGATATAAGTCTTCACTAAAATGTCCTTATTGTTATATGTTTACATCAGGTAGATACTGGCCCTTCTAAAATAGTTTAGACTCTATTCTTTTATCTTCTACTTCAGGAAACAATTTATGATATATTTATCTTAGTTTTCTTTAAATATTGGATGAAATTCATCAGTGAAGTCACATGGACCAGGAAGGATATTTTTCTTCTTTTAGTCAATTTGTTCTACTGTTTTTAAAATTTTGAGTGTGGTGAAATATGCACTCATCATGTTACCCATTTATCTTGCTTGAGATAGAGTCTTGCTGTGCTGACTGGCTTTGTAGTCTTAGGTGCCTCCCTTCCTAAATAGCTCCCAACACAGGTATGTGCCACCACACTGGGCCCTTATTCTCTTAGCTATTTTAAGAGCATAGTTCAACAGTGTTGAGTATATTCACATTGCTATGTCACCGTTCTTCCAGAACTCTCTGCACCATGAAACTTAAACTCTCTATGCATTATAAAGCAAAGCTAATTTCTCCTTCCTGTACTGACTGAGTTTATGGCTAGTTGGTCTCCAAGAAATCGTAAGTGGTTTCTCTTATGTCCAGGAAAAAAAAATATTGACAAACACACAGTCAGGCAAAACAATCAAATTAAATCTTTATTTCAAACATACAAAATCAATTTGTAATTGATTAAAATTTAAATGTAAAATGTAAAACCTAAAACTGAAACTATGAGAAGAGAGAAAAGTTTCTTGGTACTGATTGGGTATTATTGTTTGGATATAACCCAAATCCCGGTAAACAAAATCAAAAATGGATAAAGGAAGCTCATTAAGCCCTACTCGTTTAAATAACAAAGGAAATCATCAACAGAGTAAAAATACAGCCTGTAGAATTGGAGAAAAATTGAAAACTATATATCCTATAAGAAATTGATGTATAAAATATATAAGAAATCCAAGCAGCCCCAAAGGAAGAAACTAAGCAACCCCAAACTTACAAATGGACAAAGAACATGAGTGGATATTATTTTTAAAAATATACAAATGATTCAGTGGGTATCCCCATGATGGTCTTGACCTCTTTGCTCATATTCTCACTCCTCCCACTCTTCAACTGGACATTGGGAGCTCAGCCCAGTGCTCCGCTGTGGGTCTCTTGCCTCTGTTTCCATCAGTTGCTGAATGAAATGGTGACATTTAAGACATTCATCCATCTGACATTCATCCATCTGACCACAGGGCAAAGATAGTTCGGGCACCCTCTCCTCTATTGCTTAGGGTCTTAGAGGGGTCATCCTTGTGGATTCCTGGGAATTTCTCTAGTGTCAGGTTTCTTGCTAGCCCCATAATAGCTACCTCAATCAATATCTCTTTCCTTGCTCTCATCTCTGTCCTTTCTTCATTTCTACTATCCCGTTCCCTCAAGTTCTCATTTCCCCTCTTCCTCTCCTTTTCCCCTTCCACCCTCCCTTCTCTCCCCACCCCATGCTTCCAATTTTGTCGGCAATCTTGTCTATTTCTCCTTCCCAGGTGTATCTATATGGGTTCACCTTGCTACTTAGCTTCTCTAGGGTCATGTACTATAGGCTCATTATTCTTTGCTTTACAGCTAGTATCCACTTATAAGTGAGTACATACTATGTTAACATGTTCATCTTTTTGCATCTGGGTTACTTCACTCAGGATTGTTTTTTTTCTAGTTCTATCCATTTGCATGCAAATTTTGGGATGTCTTTTTTTTTTTTTTTTGTCATTGAATAGTACTCCATTGAGTAAATGTACCATATNTTAAAAAATAAAAGAAAAAAGAAAAATATACAAATGACTAATGGATATTTTAAAAATACTCATCATCATTCACTATAAGGGAAATTCAAATCAAAATAACAATGAAACATTAAACCTGTTAGAATGGCTATAATAAAAAAGACAAATACAGCAAGTACTCGGGAAATGTGGAGAAAGGGGAACTTAGGTACTACAATCACTATAGCAAACATGTAGTTTCCTCAACAATGTAAAATAAAGCCACCATAAGATCCAACAATTTTACTTATGGGTATATGTGGTGGTTTGAAAGGAAATGGCCTCCAAAGGGAGTGGTGCTGTTAGGAGGCGTGGCTTTGTTGGGGGTAGGCGTGGTCTTGTTGGAGGAAGTGTGTCACTGTGGGGACAGGCTTTGAGGTCTCATATATACTACTCTGGGTCTGAGATCACCTTCTGCTGCCTGCACAGATGTAGAACTCTCAGCTGCCTCTCCAGCACCCTGTCTGCCTGCATGCCGCCATGTCCCACCGTGGTAATGGAAGAGTTGTTGTGGTCATGGAGTCTCTTCACAGCAATAGAAACCCCCGCTAAGACAGTGTATTTGTAGAGGAAATGGGATTAATATCTGAGGACACACTCCTATTACCATATTCACAGAATCAGTGTATGTATCTGTCAATGATGAATGGCTGAAGATAATGCGTTGTGCACACATATATACACATATGCATGTGCACACACACATATACACAGGCACAGGCACACATGCACGACAATGTTTTAAAGTCTCAGAAAGAGAGAAATTCTGTCATTTATGAAAATATACTACTAGACGAATATAAAAGACATTAACCGAAATAAGCAAGGCACAAAAAGAAAACACAGTGTGAATCACTCGTGTTATGATAATTAGTCTTTATTTTCTGCTTGATTGGATTTTGACTTACCCCAAAGACACTTTCAATTGTGTCTATGAGAGTGTTGCCAGAGAGGCTTCACTGAGAGGGAGGAGACACTCTGAATATGGAAAACACTATTCCATGGCTGGGGTCCTGGCCTGAATAAGAAAGGAAAAAAAAGGAGAAAGTGTACCAAGTGCCTGCTTCCCCCTTTCTCTCTTCTTGGTCCACCAATGTGCAAACAAACTGCCCGTCGTCATAACCTCCCTCACCACGACCGACTGTATCACATTAACAATCTTCTAATTAGTAATTATTAATAAACCACAAATAAGTCTCCTCCTTATGTTGATTTTTGTCAGGGGTGTGGTTATAGTGATGAGAAAATGAACGAATAAGAAGGGTATTATGGGTAAATGGGGCTGCTCCTGCGATTATCCTAACATGTGGTTTGTAAGCTATTGGACCTGGATTCCAGGAGCAATCTGGAGAGGTTTGGAGACATGAGCAGGGAAGTCCTAGACTCCTCAGTGAGCACTGCTTCAGGACCCATTGGACCTGCATTGTGACGGCTTCCATCATCATCCGTAACAGTTTATTTCTACCATCTGACTCCAGGCAACTGCTCTGGACATGTTTATAGTTGTCTTTGTTGCTGTGACTTAAGACTTGAGCAAAAACAACTCAAGGGAGGCTTTAGAGAGAGGCTTGACGGTAGGGGTGTGCAGACAATATTGAGTCTGTAGTCAGGAGGCAGAACACAATGAATGCTGGGACTTTTTAAAAATGTTTATTATTTATTTATTATGCATACAATATTCTGTCTGTGTGTATGCAGGCCAGAAGAGGGCACCAGACCTCATTACAGATGGTTGTGAGCCACCCCATGTGGTTGCCAGGAATTGAACTCAGGACCTTTGGAAGAGCAGGCAATGCTCTTAACCACTGAGCCATCTCTCCAGCCCTGGGACTTTTTTTTAACTTTTCCTTTTATTCAGACTGGGACCTCAATCTATGAGACAATGCCACTCACATTGACTACGGGGGTTTCTCTGCACGGTTAAATATTCTATAAGCACCTGCATAGACACGTCCAAATGTTTGTTTCCTAGGTAAATTAAAGTTCGGTCAAGCTGTCTGTGAAGTCTGGCCATCACATCTCTACTCTGTGTGAATCTGACACTTAAACACATCACTTTAAATACTAACGTTCTTCCCCTGAAGCTTAACGTCTCATTTTCATCTAACAGTGAAAAATTCATTAAATCCAAAGTCTTCATGCTCACTGACATTACTAACAGGGTTTAAGTGTCCAAAATCTCTTTTGAGACTTAAGACAAAACTCTCAGCTCTAAGCCTCCATAAAATCAAAAGCTAAGTTACGTACGATCAGGTTGGAAAGGTACAGAGTAAATATTCCCATTTAATATCTCTCTATCCTAAAAGGAGAGAGTGGAGGAATAAAAGGAAAATTGAGACCAAAGCAAGATCCAAACCCAGCTGGGCAACCGGCTCAAGATGGACTCACCTGGGCTCCAATAGCTTTGGGTAGCCCTGCCCCTGCAGCAAACACAGCCTCTCTCTTGGGCCGGCTCCACTCTATGCCTGCGTCTTTCCTCTGTGGCTGTCTCATGGTTTGCCATCTTCAACACTTTGTAGTCTCCTTGGCGTGCTAGGGTTCAACTCCTTTCAAGCCCCCCCTTGTATGAAACAGGACGCTGCAATTTGCTAGAACCTCGGTGTAAGCTGCCGGATGGTCTCACGCTCACTTCTTTCACCGCAAAGCTAGTGCAAACTATAAACAGTATCGTTACATTCCGCCTTCACCATGAGATGGAGCCCCCTGGCACCACAGTTCCAGAGACCCCCGTGGGCTTCCCAAGCTCAGTCTGAGAAAATGCTTGTAGCTGCTTACATCAGGAAAACGCCTTCAAGAACATTCTCAGCTTAGGTTCTCTCCTTTAAAATGAATTTACATCTTCAAAAGCTCTCTTGGGTATGGTCTTGCCCTCAGGGCACCTGTTAAGCTGCCCCCCCCAGGTGATCTCTATCAATTGGAGTTACTTTCATACTTAGTTTGTCTGCGTTTTAAAGCTCACAGTTCCCATTTTATTTCTGTTGCTGTAAGAGAACACTGACAAAAATCAACTCAGAGAGGAAAGGGTTTATTTGTGTTATGCTTCCAGATCACAGTTCATCTTTGAGGGAAGTTAGGGATGGTACTCAAGGAAGGAAATGGAAGCAGAAGCTGTGGAGCAACATTGCTTGCTAGCTAGTGCTATGACTCATGCTTGTAAATGTATGCATATACAATTATGTATATGATCACACACACATATATACATACATATGTGTGTACACACAATATATGTATACACACACACACATATATATGTTGGACCTTCTTGTAACAATCACGACAATCTTGTAATAATCCTGACAATCCCTCCCAGACATGCCCACAGACCGCCTGATCCAGGCAGTTCCTCAACTGAGGTTTCTCCTCTCAGATGGCTTTCAGTTGTGTCATGTTGACAATTAAAACTGACTAGGATACTCATCTATACTCCTTCCCTCAGCAAACAGTAAAACTTCATATTCAGCTCTGCTTGCTCGTCTCTCAGTGTGTACTTGAAGAAGAGCCGTGAGAATCAGCATGGAGCCTCTGTATAGTCTGGAGTCTGATCTGCGATCACTGTACCTTTGGCTGCAAACACACGTGAAAGAACAAAGAGCAAGCAGTAGGTAGACAGAAGCAGCCCACAGACAGGAAATCATCAAATCTGGAATTTACAACAGCCAACACAAGGAACTGTGGTAGCGTACCTGGGAGAGCAAACCACGGTGACGTCATCAATTTGGGGGCTTACAAACATTCGGCAGAATTCCACTGGGGGAACTGATGAAGGTAGCTGGAATTCCCACTAGAGTGTTCTCTCCACGATGAGCTTCCAGCTTCCTGTTTTTCTTGAAGGCATCCTTTTACCATGGGGTAAACAATGGTAAACTTTGGAATTAGTTTTACCTTCTTTGATTACAAAGAGTTCTGAAGAGTACAATGCTTTTTATGCACTTAGTTGCTGGCTGTTTTCCTTCTCCCTGTTAGAGAGCCAGAGGACCAGCCTGACCAGCCCAACCCCCAACCCTGGAAACAGTTTCAGAGTCCACTTCTTAGTGAACTTAGATAGCACATGACAATTTATCAATATAAAGTACATTATCTCGTGGCACAGCCTGAATGCTAGCTGTCTTGAAATTTCTGCCAAAAAAAGTTTTGCACATTACTTTTGAATTCAAGCCTCACTGAAGTTCTCAGAACATAGCAGCGCTCAGCCAGATTCTGAGATGAAAGGCCCTTAGCAGAGCTCTCAACAGAGTCATCCCCCTGTGAAACCCATGGCTGGGCCTCCGCGCTCTGCATTTCTGTCAGCATGCTGGTCTTCCGTACTCTCACCGGAACGTCCGGTGGGCTCTGCTTACTCTGAGGATTCTTGGCGTTTCTAGCCTGCATCTCACTTTTCCACATTCCTTCCAGAAACCAGTTTCAATGGCCTAAGAACCACACTGTCAGTAGTATAGCAACAGCCTCACTCACTAGTTATTCTTGTCGCTGTGATCTGACAGAGGCAACTCAAGGACTAGTTTACTTTGTCTCACAGTTTAAAGAGGGATGCAGTCCATTATGGCGG
Organism: Alexandromys fortis; assembly: GCF_014885135.2. NCBI lineage: Eukaryota > Metazoa > Chordata > Mammalia > Rodentia > Cricetidae > Alexandromys > Alexandromys fortis. The sequence goes on along the minus strand of NW_026067912.1, from coordinate 12,680,929 downwards.
CAGGAGTATGAGAGTATTAGCATCTGTGCTGGCCTGCCCTTGGGGTCCTGACAGGACAGTCCTCAGTTGTAGCCACTAAGAGCACCCCTGTGCACATTTGCTACGTTGCCTTGCCCACCTCTCGTCCCTCTTTCTCTTTTTCTCTCTTTGTTTCTCTATCTCTCTCCCCCTTTCTCTTCTGCTTCTCCTGTCTCCAGAGGTCAGTCTCTTCCCTTCCCTCCTCCCTTTTCCCAGTCCCTTTCCCCCAATAAAATAACTCCTACACAGGAGCTCTGTCACATGGCATCTTTCTCTTTCCCTCCACTTTTTAAATTATGACAGACTTCACTCCACAGTTAATCCTTTCTGGAAATGCCTTCGGAGACATGTCCAGAGGTTATGTCTTAGATGATTCTAAATACAGTCAAGTTGTCAATGCAGACTGCCCACCATAGCATGTTAATGCATTAGGGAATCACTGGCGTGAGCCACTGTTTCTCCACTGCTGATGTTAATCACGCAACCTCATGGCTCGTAACAGTCGTTTGTTAGTGGAGGAAACCAGCGCAGAGTTTGGTAGCCTTTAGGCCAAGCTCAACCCTTATGCTTGTTTAGTTTGCCTAGTGTGGTATCTTAACATCTGGTTGGCATCCATATGAAAACAGGGAGGTTTTATTTACAAGTCCAGATTTTTTTTTCAGTTTTCTTTTGAAAATGGTTAGGTCCAGTAGCCCTGTATCCACAATCCAAAATGGTGGCACTCCCCAGGTCTGTGTTTCAGCTGCTTCCTTTACACTGTGTGTCCCATGCGTCGTCACTCAACCTATTTGACTTCACGTGCACATTGAACTTGATAGTTCAGAGGGAGGGGGAGAGGTGTGGGGGGAGGGGGAGGGAAATGGGAGGCTGGGAGGAGGCAGAAACTTTTTTTTTCTTATTCTCAATAAAAAAAAAAGAATGGAAGAAAGTTCTGGATTAAAATCACTCCTTGACCACTTATTTGATCATATTGGCTATGGAAGTTCTGCGCCATGATTTCCTTATAGTAAACAGGGATAATTATACAACCATGCTCAAGGTGATGAGGACGGATGATGGGAACTTAGGAGGAGAACTATTTAGCAGGTTGTAGGTGTGCAGTGAGTAACTTGTGCTTTTATATTCTGAGCGTGCAATAGACAGCAGAGCAGTGTGAGGGATGTGAGGCTGGACTTTCTTGCCCAGATTTACTGTGCTGTTGTGAGCTTTGCTGTCTCGTGTGTCATACGAAAGAGTAGAGTGGTGTCCTAGCTCCTTCTTTCCTAGCTGCTGCAGCAAAATACCCTGAAGAAAGAAAGGTAGGAAGGTAAGAGTTTATTTTAGCCTGCAAGTGCAGGTTACAGTCTGCCATAGCTGCAGAAGCTGGAGTGAGCCGGTCACACCACATTCTCCATCAGAGAGCAAAGAACACGTGCAGGCTTTTGCTCAGCTTTCTGACTCCATCTTTATGCAGCTCGAGATTGCCTGTTTAGGGAATGGTGCCACTCACAGTGGGTGGGTGTTTCTAATGTAATCAGGATAATCCCCCATAGCTATGCCCACAGACCGGCCTGATCTACACATTCATGCATTGAGACTATTTTTCAGGTGATTCTAGATTTATCACGTTAACAATTAAGACTAGCCATTAAATCAGCATATGCCAAGACGCAGATTACATGTTCCCCAAAACACTAGAGGGGCACACAGCTTCACAGGAAGCTTGAGCTAGCAATTCAGTGACATCATCAAGAGCCTGCTTCTCACAGGGCTTTAATCCTTGCACTCCAGGAGGCAGAGGCAAATGGATCTCTGTGAGTTTGAGGCTAGCCTGGACTACTTAGCAAGGTCCAGGCTATCCAGAGAATACAGTGAGATCTTGTCTTAAGATAACAAAGCAAGCAAGCAAGCAATCAAACAAAAAATCCACTTCTCATTTCTTTGCCTTTATTTCCTTTGACATATGTTGATTTACATGCTAGCTTCCCTTCAGATTACAAAATGGTCAACAGTAGATTGCGTATTTCACATTGTCCCACAGAAAAAAATGGAGAATGTCATTGCATTGTTCTGCTAAAAAGCCCTAGCGCCGTGGGTATTGAAATTGGTTCCTGTTTTAAGTCTATTCCCAAGCCGGTCCTTGCAGCCGTGGGTATGGGAGGTAATGGTTGGCTTACTCTTCTTACATGTGCTTCACTCTTGGAATTGGAGTGCAGTCATCTCCCCATCATTTCATGGGTCTTCAAAGTCCCAACCACTGGGGGTTTGCTGACTTCAGAGGGCTCCAGCTCCAGGTTCTAAGGCCAGAGTTAAAGCTTGTCGCAATTGGCCAGTTGAGTTGATCCTATGCTTTGATGTGGAATGAAATCTTGTTTTTAGCTGCTCCAAGAAACATATGGCCATCTTTGCATGAGTTCTTGGCTTCATTTCCCCTAGAAAAGGAGAGATTTGGTTTGGATTTTATGGACTTTTTTTTTTGTGGCTGCTTTTACTAGTAGCTTTCATGGCAGCTGCTTTCCAACACCTTCTGGTGTTTGTGTGTCATTAAAGCCAGGACTGAGCTCCAGCCTCTCTTAGAAATAAAACTGGCGTGGATTTTCGAGGTTGGCTAAACCTACTGCCAGCTACGGAGGCAGCTACTTCCGTGTTTCCAGGAATCATCTTTTCATCTGCAAAACAAATTCCTGGGATACCCAGCTCACAGGGCTCTTTCTGTTCCGGTGACAAAATCTTGGAGGCTGGGTCCTTCCTAAAAAAAAAGAGATTTGTTTAGGTTACAGTTTTGAAGGCTAAAATCCCAAATCGGAGAGCCCCTTTGGTTCACTTTTTATGGTGAGGCTGCAATGGCAGATGGCATCGGTGGTGGGAAAGATTATACACTTAGTACCAGAAGACAGTGTGTGGACAGCAGACAGGCTTGCTCTTTTATAACCAATCTGTCTCTAAAACTAACTAAGGTCCCGTGAGAAGTACATACCTTCCTTTCAAGAGCAACACAACAAGTGACCTAGTTATTGTGTCCCCCCTTCTCCATCTTAAAGACCCTAATGCCCCCTGATATTTCCATAGCAGACCACAGTCCCAACAAGCAATTACTTGGGGGTGTGTTGGGGCACATTCAAGACATAGCCAAGCCATAGCAAGACTCAAAATAGTTGCATAGAGAATTTCTTAGCTGGAGGCAGCGTCAAGTTGAGCTATCTGCTATCAGAGGCATCTCATTTCCTACCCTGTATACAGTACCCACCCTTGCCTCTATCACGATGCACCCTTACTCTCTTCATTGAAAATAATTTTGTTATGTTTCCTCCCACTAGAATATAAGGCTCACGAAAGCAGGGCACATATCTATCTGATTGATTGTAGGTTACTACTGTGGGAAATCGAGGGCAGTGTTACTGAGGATGCTGGGAGACAGAAGAGACCTCCAGGATCCCCTACTGAGGGGGAAGGATGTGGGGCATTAATCCCCCGATTCCCAGTGGTCATGGGGTTAGGACCTCTCATTGCAGACACTGATGATCTATTTGTTCTGCCCTGTCCTGCCCACAGGCAGAACGGGACTCTCATGGCTAGAGCGTATCTGTGCCAGAGACATAGCACTAGAAGTCTTGGCACTTCTAGTTGGTAGCAGTTGAGCATACTTGCACAGTGATGGTGAGTGCTGAGGGAATGGGAATATGGATGAGGTGGCCACCATGGCTACTACACAGTTGACTGGCAAATGGTGACCATTTCTGGGTGATTCAGGAAGACAAGCTTGGGACAGGGCTAGTGCCCTTGGTGTCACAATATGCTGCCAGTTCAGAACAGCTTTTTATTAATTAAACATCTGATTATTAATCTAAGGAATGTTTTGAATCTTCCCACTCTAGTTTGTGTCTAAACATCCTCAGGATGCTCAGGGATCATGTTAGCTTTTGGTGTGTGGCCTGGTTAACACAGGGATAAAGGTTCCAGCCCTTCCTTTAGCCTAGAGCAGAGCTTCAACATTAGGTGCACATTAGTGTAACCTAGAAAGCCTTAAAGTAGCCTGATGCTCAGGGCACCATTAGAGATCCTGACCAGATCCTTCTGGGATAATGGCTCTGCATTAGGATCTCAAACAATATCCCCTTCCCTGTTCCCTAGGAGATGATGATATAGTATGGAAAGCTCATTGCATCCGCATCTAGTTCAAGCATCTTTGAAGCTCAAATTATCCTGCTTCATGCACAGCTTGGTTTGATGGTTCATGATGTCATTTAGGGGCTCAATTTCTTTTATTACTACACCTCTATCTTGCCTTGTATGACTGATATCTGCTTTATTAGCCCTTCGGTTGGCAGAAAAATTCTTGGAATTCCTAGCTACCAGCACATCCTAGGGCATGGCTCTTCCTTTTCATGCCCAGAAGAGAGAGTATCCTTGTCCTATTATTCCCCGTGCCACTTTTGAAATTCTTGTAGTTTGGCCTAACCCAGGTCTCATTCTACCATGACTCAGTTGCTATGGGCATGAGTGGTTCAGGTCATGACTTCCATTCTAGTGAAGGATATGGACAGTTTCCCATCTTAGCCTTGTATATACACTACTCTCTGGGCACTGTCTAAAGATGCTGATATCCAGGCCTCATCTTTAGAGATTATTCTCTGACACTGGGTGGGGCCCAGGCATTGGTATTTTTCAGAAATTCCCCAGGTGTCTTTGAGGCACAGCTAGGTCAGAGAACCAGTGAACATCATTTAGCTTAGTGATGTAACATGGACCACATAAGGGGCCATGACTATAGATGCTCAGTTTGGGTCCAGGAGGATGTGTGACTGGGGATAAGTCACATGCCTAGCAGTCTTATAGGGTCATATGACTGCACTCAAGACATTCAAATAGAGGAACAAAGCTGTGGACCAAACAGTGAAAGAGGATAGCCAGTGGTCACCAGACTGGTGCTGTGCACACGTGCACACAGGTGCTGCGGTGGCCTGTCCCCAGCTGCCAGAGACATCTATCTTCTGTCTGCCAGTTCCCTCATCTGATACGTGGCCTTGAAGAATACCATGTGTCATGGTTTTGTCAGTTTGACACAAACCTAGACATACTTGGGTCAAGGCAACCTCAGTTAAAGAATTCTCGCCATTCGATTGGCCTATGGCACACCCATGGGAGGCATTTTCTTGATTACTGATTGATGTAGGAAGGTCTAGCCCATTGCGGATGAAGCATCCTTCAACAAGTGGGTCTGGACTGTGTTAAGAAAGGCAGCTGGACTGGAGCTGCAGAGGGAGCCAGGAAGCAAGCCAGCAAGCAACATTCCTCCATGGTGTCTGTCTCAGTGCCTGCTTTAGCACAAGGTGAAATAACCCCCCTTTCTTCCCAAGTTGCTTTTGGTTATGGCGTTTGTCACTGTGACAGAGATTAAACTAGAGCCCGGTGTCTCTCTTAACTGATGGCATTTGTGGGAAATGCTCTCGGTTTCTCGGATCAAGGGGAATCCTCTCACAGAGTAGGAGTGCTGTATGAGGAATGTTCCCCTTACCATCTAAGCTTCAGGGTTCTTAAAAGTAAAACCAAGAACCTACCTTCTGCAATCTTCTTCCATGGGCATGAAATAAGAGAATGCCTATAAAACTTGTAATGCAGCCCTTGATAGATAATAGTGCTTCCTTAAATCTTTTCAAGAATGTTAGAAAAATTTTAATGCGTTATTACTGGAAAAAATAATATGCATGATGCTGAACCCAAGTAATCATTTTATGGTTATAAGATAAAACTCCATGATAAATCTTTGGACTCCACCCCCTCAGCAGAGAGGCCTGGTCCTTCTTTTCAGCCCTGTAACCCCAACTGTCACACATGGGGCTCTGGGCTTTCCATCTTGGAGTCTTGGGAGGGGCAGTCTTGTTGGAAAGCAGATGCTGTGAAAGGCTTTGTCTTGGAGTTGCAGTTACATATGGTCACAGTATCTGCATTTGAACTGGATGCTACTGAGGACGAGCTAAGGGTTAGGACACTGTGGCCCCAAGAAAGTACTAGTAACCCCATGGTTATTAGTAATCCAAATGGATGGACTAACTATCCCTTGTCATAACTTACCTCTCCTGAGCAACGGAGTCACGGAAGAAATGATTGAGAGTGTACGAAATAGTTCTGTTTATTGATTAGAACAGGGTATAAAAGTACAGCATTTCACAGGCATTCTGGACGTTCTGGGAGGGACATGCAGTGTGGGCTGGAGCAGGGGATGAATGGAGAGAAGGGCCAGACCACTGGGCAATGGTTCCCCTCCCGGGCGTGTTAAGAGACTTGCCCTATGAGCACAGATGCTAGTGTGGGAGAATTATTACTCTCCACCTCTGGAAACAAAAGACATGAGCAGTTGGGGTCATCTGATGACACCATGCTTGACAATTCTGTCCTATTCTACATGTGTTAGGTGCTGCCTTCTCCCAGTCTTGTCACAATAAACTCTAATTGTTCTGCATAACACTCTTTCTTCCCACCAGAGGAAGAGAAACAGGCACGTTGGCTTGGGAAGCCACCAGAGGATGGTGGACATTTGGCTCAGGTCCTCTGGCTTCCAGATTCCTCTGGGTCTGCCTGACTCGGAGGCAGTGAGTCGGGGACATGTAAGCATAAAATTGTGCACTACTGTTTTAAGCTCGAGCAGAGGGGCCTTCCACAGGGCAGCAGCATGAAGAGATGGGCATGCTTCTGAAACAAACTCGGGTTTCATCTCGTCTCTCTCAAGAGGAGGAAGGAGAACGAGTTGGCAATCAGAGACTGAGCCACGCGGTTCCAGGTTTTGTAGAAAGTCTTCAGCAGAGAATTCTTCCAAAGTGTAAAAGGTATTTCTGTCCCAAGAGTTGGTGTGTAAAATCAGAACAAGGGCAGATCAGGGCGTTGAGGTGTTTGTTCAGTGTCTCTGAGAGCAGGATGGTGAGTGTCCTTCGTTACATAACGTTTTGGAACAGCTGTAGAGATCTCATGATGTTGTCATCCTGGGAAGAGAGTGGTGGGAGAGAAGACGGTTAGACCTGTCCGAGGCTCTTGCCTGAGTGTGCAGTACTCAAGAAAATCTCAAGAGTGGGGGTCCCATACCAAGGGAAATCTGCAGCAGTGTTTGTTACATGCAGGGAACAAGAGGCAAAGATCTAGCTAGCGCTTTGACATTCAGGAGAGAAAAATGACCCAGTGGAGCAGTGCGTTATTTTTCTTTAAGATGCTCTGTCAATGTGTTGTATCAAATGATTTTCCATATCCGTGTAGATGATCACATTTTTTCCTGTTTATTCTATTATTGTAATTAATTATACTGACTAATTCTTGGGTGCTAAACCAACCTTGCAACATCCCATCTTAGGGTTGCGATAGCCTCATCAATCAAGCTGAGAAGGTCCTCTTTTATTCTCTATTCCTTGAGACTAATATAATTTCTTCCTTAAATGTTTGCAAGAATGCACCAATATAAACTATTTAAGCCTGTCATTTTCTTTAGGGTAAAATTTTAAATTACAGATTCAATGTCTTTAAGACATAGGGCTATTTACATTTTTGTTTTCTTTTTGTATTAGTTTTGATAAGATATGCTTTGTAAGGAATTCATACATCTTACACAAATTGTCAAATTTACTGAAGAAGTTTTTTTTAAATATCAGAAAACTGGAAGTAGATGTTATTATTTTTATTTCTGATCTTAACAATTTGAGGATTTAAACATATTTCTCTTTTTACTTAGCCTTGGTAAGCAATTATCAGGGTTATTTTGTTTGTTTGTTTGGTTTTTTTGGAGACAGGGTTTCTCTGTGTAACAGCCCTGGCTGTCCTGGAACTTACTCTGTAGACCAGGCTGGCCTTGAACTCACAGAGCTCGACCTGCCCCTGTCTCCCGAGTGCTGGGATGAAAGGTGTGACCACCATGCCCAGATTTCTAAGGTATAAATATTGAAGGTGTAAAGTTCTTAAATCTTTGCATATTAAATACCACACTTGTACATTTTGATCTAAAATATAGTGAAAATATGAAAAATTAAACTTTGTGAGATGTAAAGCAATGCTTAGCTAAAGTAGTAGTCAAGGAAATTGACCCTGTGTGTGCGTGTGTGTATCCCACTGAGTTTAAAGTTAAGAAAGCCGACTTTTAAAAGAGAAAAATCAAGAGAGACAAAGTTGATTGTGAGGATCCTAGTCTTTGTAAGTTGCTATGGGTTCTGGAGTTAGGCAGCTTGTGTTCAAGCCTGGAACCTTTCACTTCCTACCCATGGTACTTAACCTGTCTGTGTCTTAGTTTCCCTGGGTATACAGTATGGTTGAATATAGTATCCACCTATGGCAAGGTGGTGGAATAAATGAGTTACATAAAGAATCACCGTGGATGGTTCTTGTGTGAGGAACAAGCTTCAAAAACCACTCTCATCTGAAAGTCAGGAAAGAGCACTTCTATCAGGCATGGTGTGTGACATTAGCACGGCAGAGTTGAAACCCCATCTCTGTCACTCACTGTAGCGTTAGCCATATTCTTAACATTGTAGTGCCCCGTCTTCTCTTCTTGAAATGGGTATGACAGATATAGCTGCCCATATGATGAAATATTGGAACATTTCTAACTCCACAGGTCCTGCAGCTGACCCGATTCTACTCTCTACCTCAGTGTGCTTCCTTCCGGGTTCCTAGTTAATGGGTGAACACCAAGCTCAACAAGGACACTCTAGGACAATGGTAAGGGTCAGTAAAAAGAGACCAGTATCGAGCCAGGCGGTGGTGGCCCAGGCCTTTAATTCCAGCGCTCGGGAGGCAGAGGCTGAGGTAGAGGAAGAGGCAGACAGATCTCTGTGAGTTTGAGGCCAGCCTGGTCTACAGAGCAAGTTCCAGGACAGCCAGAACTATTACACTGAGAAACCCTGTCTCAAAAAAAAAAAAAAAAAAAAAAGGCAAACCAAAACAAACAAAGTTGTCCGTGGTCAGCCTGTCCTAATTGTTAGCAGTCTGGAACACTGTCAGGTGGAGCATCTGCCAGGAGGATTTTCATGTGACTGAAGCTTGGTTGGTGCTCTATGCGTTAGGGGAGCTTAGGCTGTGCTTTTGTGGAATGAGGTGGACTATAAACCTTTTAAGGAGACAAAGCAACTATTTCCAGTTCAGTGCCCGGCCGTGCCAATTTATTCATGAGACTTAACCAAAGCACGGTCCAGGGAACAGCGGTGTAGTGTCTCCTTAGCAGTGTGCACAAGGCAAGCCTGGGCTCCGACCTGTGCAGCCCCCACCTGCACAAGGAGTCTGGTTTTGCATGAGCAAGAGCAGCCTTGGTACTGAGTATTTGCATCATGATGGCAATTTCTAGAGTGTCTGGAATTGTAGTTTGCAGACGCACTTTTGGAAGAACCTCAGGCAGTCCTATGCCACTGGATTGAGAATTGTGTTGAAGGTCTTCCAGCTGTTTTTCTGCATCCGAGGAACAGACACAGAGGCATCCACAAGGACAGGTTCACCTATTTGGTAAATCTCATTCTATAAAGGCTTTCTGGCCTTCATATCTTTTAGATCTGTGCTTCTTCTGCTCAGTCCTGTGCTGAGCAGGCCAGTCTGGGGCGTGGCGATGCTGCACTGGGCTTCTGAGTCTAGGGTTGCAGGTGTGTGAAGATTTCAGATCCTTTCCCTACAGTCTCCAAGCTCCATATCTCAAAGCCCAGAGCAATTGTGTCCCGAGATCCGTCCTTACCTCCTGACAGGATTCAAGAAATTCATCTAAAGTTACGATGCCATCTTTATTTTTATCCATTTTCTGAAAGACACAATAGAGAGGTCTCTAAAGAACCTGGAATTTCACATTTCAGAATTTTCTGTGTTAAGCCCAGAGTTACAATGGTCTTTTGCTAGTTAGTTCATTTCTCGTTACAGTATTATGGTCCTCATGAGCTTCCTTACCTCAAAAGATTGGTCCCAACACTAACCTTATTGCTACATTATTGTTCTGGAGGCATCCCAACATGGAGTAGTCTGTTTCTGTTACTACAGCAGAAGGCTGAGGCTGGGTGTTGTAGAAAGAAAAGAGGCCTCTTCTTATTGTTCTAGAGGCTTAAGAGCTCGACACCAGTTTCTTTCTGGCGAAAGCTCATGAAGGACAGCATCATTTTAGTGGGCACAGATGGAAGAGGCCAAACAGGAAGCCAGAGAATGAGGAAGGGCCAGCCTTGCTTATTCAGTTCTGGCTCACGGCATCTGCAGCACTCGTATCCCTAAGGCAGTGTCTCGAGGACCCAGTCACCTCCCATCAGCCCCATTCATTAAGGATTCCATGACCTTAAACACTGCCATGCTGACGACCAGGCTCCCATGAATCTTGGAGTACACTAAGTCCATTTCCAACCACAGCACCTGTTCCACACACTTTCTGCTGGCTTCTCTATCTGGCAGAAAGAATGCGGGGCACAGAAGTTTCTGGTCTATCTCTGTGCGGATTTTCTGTGTAATTTTTCAAGATATCAGAGAGATCTCTTTTCTTAGCTGTAACGTGGGAGGCTTGGATTAGAGTGAGCTGGCATTTTTTTTTAAAAATACTTTATATTGTTAGATTTTTTTTTTAATGAAGGACACCACTTCTCCACTGAATCATGAGCAGTGTCTACCTATCCTTAACTAAATGCTCCAGTTGGGGATCTCGCAGTCTGGCTTTACCGGTTTAATGGTTTTTAATAGATTCCATTTATTCCCCTTTGCAGCCCAGACAAACGTGCTCAGGAAGTAAGGAGATGCGAGGAACGAACTCTTCTCTACTCAAGGAGAGAATCTGAGAATTTTTTTATGGACTGTAGCATTTACAGTTAATGACATCATACCCTCTGTTCTCTTCTGTAACACACACTAGTTTGCCTCACAAGAACATCTCCTATCCACCAGTATAAGCCTGTGCGCAGGTGCGTACGTACCTGGAAGAAGACATCCACATGCTGCCTGGGAGTATCCTCTTTGAGCACAGGATAGGTGTATTTCCCCATCATGTCATAGATGGCTTTGACTATGTCCATCATCTCCTGGAAGGGGACATGGAGGCACACACTGTTGGGACCATGAGGTCAAACCTTCTTAGGGGGGCAGAATTTAGGAATTTTTAGGGTTCCTTTTTGCCAACTGGAGTGATTTAAGGGAGCTGTTTTAAGGAGATGAATGGGAGCTAGGGGACAAAATGAAACCCCCTCCTCAGAGAAAGTGGGGGACTCCTCCCTGCCTTCAGATGCCTTGGTGGTTACCTTTTCTTGTTTTGTTCTCGGGGAGGGACAGCATTGAATTCCCCATTCACAGACTGAGACAATGGAGTGGTTATTCTGGCTTAAAGACAATTTAGGCTAGCCTTTTAAACACCCTCATGGGTTCTGTTGCTATTTTAAGTTAAGAAAAAAGTAGCTAGCATAAGGATTATTAACAGGACACTGGAGGTTTTCTCTAAACCTCTAATTAATAATTTTAAACTTACAGAAAAGTTGCAAAATTAATATGGAGGGCTCATGTATACCTCTTACCCAGTTTTCCTTAATATTAAAACTTGTGAAACCATAGAAATGTAATCGAAACCAGGAAATTAGCATGGCTACAATATTACTAGCTAAACCATTGGCTTTATCCACATCTCATCCTTTTCCCACTGACACTTTTCTACTTGAGATTGCACTTTGTGTGGAGCTGTGTGTTCTTCATGTTTTCAGGACCCTGACATGCAGGATGTGCATGTTGCTCAGCAGTTTTATAGACGGTCCCTTAGCCTGGGCAAGGCTTTGAAGAAGCGATGGATGCTCTGCTGTGTTGGAGCACCATCAGGGAGGTACACGGGGTGGCTGTGCTTGGTGATTGGTGATTATTTGATTAAGGGGTTGTCTGTCAACTCTCTGAGTTGTCAATACACCTTGAAAAGCAAAAGTGATCACTATGGCATTTGCTTGATGGCAATTCTATATTACCTTTAAAAAGTTAATGGTTTAGATAAGGGATTTAAAAATCCTCTATGATTCTGTTGTTGTTTTAAATTAGGACAAGGGAGCCAACAGCCAGCATCCACAGGACACTTGAGGCTTTTTAAAAGTAGGTTATTAATAACTGTAGATGTACTGAAATACTTCTGTAAGCAAGAGATGCCTATTTTCTTTTATGTATTTAGTTCTTTGAACTTGTGGACATCTATTATGTTTTGTTGGTGATAGTCCAATATTATCATGTTTTGTTTTGTTGATTAATTTGCCCTAGTATTTGCTTATTAAAACTCCTCTAGGCTGATGTCTGTAGCTGTTTGATCTGCCCCAACCAGGATTCAGCTTCATTTTCTATTTCTCCTTTCCCAGGTCCAAGACAAACAGCTCTCTAATGAGACTGGATCCTTTTTTTTTTAATTGGATAAAGGTATTTAGAAAGAATTATCAGTGGTCATTTTGGATTTGTATCCACCTATCTGTTTCAAGAGATGCACCTTACTGGCCTTTTATACCCATGTGGTCATTGAGCTCTTTCCTGCTTGAGAACTTTTGGACAGAAAGACCATTTTTGGTTGTTTGGGATTCTCACTGCCTGTAAACGTGGTAAGAATGTTCCAGAATGATTGCTAGGATGACATCTCAGGAATCTACTTAATCACACTGTGTCCACCCCATCCTTAATTCTGCCATCTAGAGATGTCTGATAAACATTAATGGTGATAATTCTGTCTACTTTGTTCATTACTAAAATGGAATAGTTAGTAGGTTTGTTCAACGATGTGATGGGAAAATGTATTGACCTAAGGTTGAAGGTCAGATGGCATAAAACCCATCTGAGGTTTCTTTCTTTAGGTGTTGTGTAAAGTACTACTTGAATATCTTAATTTAGAGTATCATGCATGTAAGTATGTATGCAAGAACTTAGATGTTTATAAAATTGATATAGTACTATATTAGTACTTTATTTTTTTTAAACATGAAATTACGTACAATTGTTAATCTTCTGTGATTTTAAATGGTCACCTGCTATTTAGTGAGTGCTTGAAATCTGGGCCTGGAAAGATGGTTCGGCGGTAAAGAGTGTGTACTGCTCTAACAGAGGACCCGAGTTCTGTTGCCAGCACCCGTGTATGTGGCTCACAATTGCTTGTGACTCTAGCTCCTGGGGATCTGACACCCACTTCTGGCCTCCGAGGGTACTGTGTAAACCCACCCCTCCATTTATTTTACATGATTAAACATAAAAAAATTTGCACATATGTTACAGTTGGTCTCCTTGTGGGACTCCTAACAGTGGGAACAGGGACTGTTTCTGATTCTGGTACCTGCTTTTAGGACCATTTCCTCCTACTAGGTTGAATCATCCAGCCTTAATAGGAGAGGAGGTGCCCAGTCTTACTGCAACTTGCTATGCTATAGCTGGCTGATATACAGGGGAGTGCCTGCCCTTTTCTGAAGAGGAAAGAAGAGGAGTGGATGGAGGTGGAGAGAGGAAGACTGGGGGGAGGGACTAGGATAGGAGGGCGGGGAAACTGTGATTGGGCTGGGAAAAATTAATTAATTAATAAAAAATAAAATTTTCAGAGTCTAAGCTGGGCGATGGTGGCGCACGCCTTTAATCCTAGCACTCGGGAGGCAGATGCAGGCAGATCTCTGTGAGTTCGAGACCAGCCTGGTCTACAGAGCTAGTTCCAGGACAGGCCCCAAAGCCACAGAGAAACCCTGTCTCGAAAAACCAAAAAAAAAAAAAAAAAAAATTTCAGAGTCTAGAGCCCTTTGTAATGTGATAGAAATTCCATTGTTTTACTAGTTTTGGTTTCTTCATGAGCTTTGTCGCACACATTGACTAGTTCTTTTCTTTATTATTTTTTATTGATTTTTATTGAGCTCTACATTTTTCTCTGCTCCCCTCCCTGCCTCTCCCCCACTGACTAATTCTTACTGAATTAGCACAAACTATTTGCTCACCTACTTTGTTCATTGTATTTATTTTTCATTTAATTGTCAGAGCTCTTTATATACTTTGTGGGATGTATACATTTATTTATAGGGAATTTTAAAGTATGCACCATGTGCTAGACATGATGCCAAGGAGATGCAAGGGAAGCAGATGTGAGACCTTCCTTAGCTAGTGCCTGGTAAGAAGCACCATCACTTTCTACAAGTTGCAGATGTTTTAACAGCTGTGCCACCTGCTTTCCAACGTTGCTGATGGCATTTTTTTGAGGTTAAGAATATGAAAATATTCAGAATGACATCATTAATACTTTTCTTTGTGTTTTAATTTTATGCTTTTCCCATTCAGGTTTAGCTAGGTGTGACACTTATTTCTCTTTTGGGGAGAGACTAAGTGTTTGCCTCATCTTATAGCTTGTGGTCCTCCATGAAGGGGAGCCAGGGCAGGAACTCAAGGCAGGAACCTGGAGGCAGGAACTGAAGCAGAGGACATGGAGGAGCGCTGCTCACTGCCTCACTTGCTATATTCCTTGCTCTTTTGTAGCTAGAGATCACCTGTGTATCTATGACAGACTTACATGTGTGACATCCAGAATATTCATTCACTCACCGAGGAAACACCACAGCTAGCCAGTTTTCCTGGGTCATCTATTTCATTATCCACATCTGTTTATTCTGGCCCTCAGGCTCTTTCCGTTAGGAACTGAGTGACTATTGGCTCCCAGCTTCCTCCTCTGTTTCCCCAGTCTACCTGTCCCCCTCCTCTCCTCACATACCATACCATAATATGTCATAGTCCTGATTCCACTTTTTGAAAATGATCTTTTCTATCTTCAGCTTGTGACTTGTCTTATGTGCTAGTTTTCTTCTCAAACAATAATTTTATGTTGGTTAGAAACAAATAAATTTTAAATTAGAGACAAATAGCTGTTTTTACAATATTGTCATCTTCATAGTGGACTTCCCTTCATAAAATGGCAGGTGTCTCCATTTAGACTCCCCCTCTCCCCTAAGTTTTTCAGGAACCTTTTCTTCATCTAAATTATGGATATTTTTAAATGCTCATGCACATTACATTTTACTGCTGCACAGTTAGAATATCTTGAACTTTCTAAATAGTCCTCACAGAGACATGGGCCACCCGCTTGATTTCTGCATAGATGTTGATCGCTGGACATGGTCTGAGTTCTCATTGTTTAAGTAGTTTTCTTGTCTCTTTCCTTCCTAAGTATAAAATCATGTCACTGCTGAACAGGGAGGCACACACTTGTAATCGCCGTCCTAAGGAGGCTGAGGTAGGAGGATCATGATGCATGCATTCAAGGCCATGCATTCACTGGTCTACACAGTGTGTTCCAGTCAGCTGCAGCTACAACGTGAGACCTTGGGTTCAGGCAAATACATAAATAGAGAAGAGAATTGTGTCATTTGCAAAGGCTGCCCTAGCTTTCCAGGTGTGTGCTTCTGACCCATTGTTTTTAAAGAGCTTTTAGCAGTATGAACAGATGGTGTGGGTCAATAGCAAACACTCTGGTCTCCATCTTGGCGGCAGCCGAGCTTGTCTGTGACATCACCACACAGGGGAAAGCTGTGCCGAAGGCTGGAGCACATTCTACTATGCTCACGATGTATTTTAGTCCCGTTTTATTAGGAGTTTATAAAAACTGATCAAGGACATAGGGCAAACTTGATGGAAGATGATTTTAGAATCACATGGTTTGGTCTTTTGATGGGCTGATGGGCTGAATTATTTAATAGGCATTCTCTAATGTTGAATTACTTCTGCAGTAAACCTGTTCCTTGCCATGCATGCTCCTTTAACTAGAGTGCTAGGATTAATTTCCCGGCACTTCATTTAGAATTTGTGATGTGTATTTTAAGCGAGATGGGATTCTTGTTTCCTTTTATATGCTTTGCCAAAGCTCTTAATTTTTTTTTTTCATTCAATGCGTTTGGAGCACTTCCTATTGTCCAGGTGCTCCTATCTTCAAATGAGATCTCCCTTTAAGAATGGGATTTATCTGAGCATGATTTGCTTACAGCAGACTCACTCATCTTAAGTGTCCTGCTCGATAAACGTTGGCGAATGTACACAGCTGTGCCACCTCCACACGCGACACCTGCATTAATTTTTATCTCCTCAAGAAGCTTTGACACCGTCTGCCAGGCCCTGGCATCAAGCCATGGCCGATGAAACTTGGGTCATTAAAGGTATTTTCACTTACTAGAATTTGAGGCAAATGTAGTGATACTGTAAGTCAATGCACATAAAGGGTACAGAAACCATGGCCACTGTTGCATGTGACAGTGGTCTGTTTCTTCTGACTGTTGTGTATCCACTGGATGGGTACCAACAATATACTTATCTGCCATCCTGGGGAAAGACATTTGGGTTGTGTGCAATGTGGGGGCTATTGTGAATAAAGGTAGCATGCAAATCTCCATGTAGGTATTTATGGAATTACACATTTTTATTTTTCTTAGGTAAATATGTAGGGGTGGAATTCCTGGCAATATTCAATAGTAAGCAGATGTTAGCTTTAGGATTTCACTTTTTCTTTTTCTTTTTTTTTTATTGTGTAAATATAGTTCTGGGACAGCCAGGGCTACAAACCCTGTCTCGAAAAAATAAAAAAAGTTGGAAAGTTCCTTCTGCCTCAGTTTTGTAGGGTTTCTCTTAGGAGTCACCAGAAAGATATCTGAGGAGCTTAAACTTTTCCTGAGTTTTTCATGTGGATTTTATTTCTCTTAGTGACAGGAAACTATTCAAATTTTCCTGCTGACTTTGAACCACCTTTAGTACTAGTGTGTCTCAAAACTTCTGCTGCGTCCCAGCAGCCCCCAGTAGGCAGAGTGGGCAGTCTACCCCAGGCTTCCAGTGTCTGAGTCCAACAACCTCCAGGCTTCATTATGAGCCTGTTGGACTTTTCTTCATACCCCAGCTTGCAGCCAACAGCAAGCTTTTCTGTTTGGAGGGTTCCACTTTCCTTGAGAACCCCTCTAGTGGCTCTGCCTTTTGCCTGGGACACTTTCCCAGGCTTTTGTGCGTGATTGGCCCTGGCATGGCAATGCACCTTAGAGAGGCCCTGGCTACTCCTACCTGCCCTACATTTTGCTGCTTTGGTTGCTCCCGCTGCACCACCCCACGACAGTCAGGCCTGACCTGATTTCTCACGGTTGGGTCTCTAGCACCCAGAACTGAATGAGTTCTTAGATCTGTGTTGGACCCCCATGGCTGAGTGAACAGGGAACTCGACTGTGTATATACTCTGAGAGGAGAACCTTGCAGAGCTGAGATCAAGCTTAGAGATGATCTCCACAGCTCTATGCATTATGCCTGAGATATAGGAGCTCAGCAAAATGTCCCAGATGTTAACGTCAAGCCCCCAAAGCACATCAGTTTACAGGAGACATCCAGGTGACTTGAGTGACAGATAAGTGGCTCACTGGCTAAACACATGTACTGAGACTCTAAGAGCCAAGCGGTGAAGATTCTGAAATTCTCTGGGATTGTTCTTTTATTAAATTTTTTTTTTTGAGACGGCTGCCTACCCCTCCCTGGTCTTCCCCTCCTATGGTTTTATTAGACGGAATGGGCTGGGCTGTAGGTAATGAGATCTGATGGTTGTCACCTATGCCTTAAAGAACTCTCTTCTCTGTTCTATTCTGGGCACTTACCTCTTTGTTTATGTAGCCGTCTTTATTGATGTCATACAAATTAAATGTCCACCTTAGCTTTTCATGGACTGTCCCTCTCAGTAAAATAGACAGAGCCGTCACGAAGTCCTAGGAAGTGGAAAGGCAAGAGCAAAAGTTAATCCCTGAGCCACCACGTGGCTGGAGAGAAGCTTCACCTCCAGGTTAGACTATGGTGCTTTTATGGAATGGTGCCTCCCACACCCTCCCGTCAGCTAGGTGGAAATGCAATGCCAGCAAAGAACGTCCGTCATCGTTCCTGATACCTCAGTTTCTGATGCCCCTTTTGTATGTGTGGACACCCCAAGGCCGTTAATTCTGCTTTCCCTGTTGGTCCTAACCCATGGCTACAATCGTTGTGTTCCAGTGGCTTTGAGCCAGGCTGAAGAAACAGACTGTCTGTGTTAAACCCTCCCACCTCCCTGCCCTGCTTGGCCACTTACTCTCTCTTTGACCTTGGAAAAGCTACTTCGCCTCTGCCTTATTTTCTTCTTCTGTACAATGATAATATAACTCCCACTTTGTAGTGCTATTATAAAAGTTAAACAAGTTAATAAATGCAAAATGCTAGCTCCAGAGGCTACCACCCAGCCTGCGGAGTGCAAGAGAGCTTTTAAGTTGTCTCCATAACCTACTCCCAGTGTCTAGAGGACAGGGGAAGTCTCCTCTCTGTCCTCAGGCCATGTTTGTTAAATGAGTAACGTTTTAACTGAATAATTAACTATTTCCTCCATGATCCCCAAATTTGGAGCAAGAGGCAATGAGCAACCAAGAGACACCCAGACTGTACCTCAAACTTCACAGAGCCTGTCTGGGTGGTGTCAAAGGCATTGAAGAGGTAATGGGCATATGTGCTGGCATCTGTAAAGCAGAGGGAAAATCAGGTGAGCAGGGGGTGGGGCTAGTTTCCACAGAGGGCAGAGACAGCACTGGAAAACTGGCAGGGATGGGACCAGAGAGAAGGTAAGGAGGATGGATCGAGAGCCATTTGCTCAGCCCCTGGAGTTTAGGCTAGAAGCTAAAGTTCTAGCAAAAGGTTAGGCATGTCCTTGGCTCTCTCTACCTCATCATCTTGAGAATGGTTCCCTTCCTGTTTTTCTGTGTGACCTGTTTCTCTGGGCTTTCCCTTGTGAGCAGAGACCTGAGCTCGGATCCAGGATGTTTCCATATAGCTGTGTCTGTAGACATCTAACGAGACATCTCTGAGCATCCATTCCACATCTCTGCAGAGGGGGATGGGGCAAAACCTGACTCTTGCAACACGTGAAGAGATGCTTTAACCTGGAGCCTCCCTGCCACACAGTGAAAACGGCGTCTCCATGGCGTTCATAACCTGGGAGCCTGGTGCTAGTGTGACATGAAGCTCCTTTTCTCCAACACAGAGACCCACACCAGGGGGACACCTGTGTGAGGGCCCAAGAAGGATGTGGGACACTTGAATATCTTGTTAGAACCCAGAAGAGGTGTTCCGCAGCTGTCCAGGTGACACCTGTGGGCAGGTGGCACAGGAAGGTCACAAGAGGAAGGGTCCCTGATGTGTGAACTTTTCCAAACTGGGCAGGTGTGTGGGGGGGGGTCCAGTGTCCTCGGTAACTTGGCTTTATAAGTGAGCGTAATGTCACACTGTCCACAATTGATTTTGGTTCATTGAATTTTTTTTTATCATCTGTAGTATTTACTAATGTTGTTTACAAAATTTCAACCTGTCTTAGCAATTTAATGAACCAAGATGGCGAAGATTTTGTCCCATATACGTTCTGTTCCTGGTCTGCCACATATAAGCTGTGTGATCTTGAGTAAATTGCTTAAAGTCTCTGAAACTCAAATTGTTCCTTCTGGGATCACGACACCTGCTTTCTAGCAATGATTCTTCTTGATACTGCACTACCAGCCCTTCTTGTGGAGTGGGTTCATTTCCCCTCATAGAATTCTGTATTTTTGTAGTAAGGGAACAATCTCACCATAAGTTCTCCTCAGACCCCAAGGAAGATGGAGACAAAGAAAGGGGGTAATGAGAGGAAGGGAAGGCTGATCATTGGGGAGGATGATGGGAGGTTATTTTCCAAGGATCTACTCACCTCCATGAGGGAAAAACTGCGCGTAGATCTGCTTGAATGTTTCTTCATTGACCACGCCACTGGGGCACTCCTGTGTGGAGCAGAGAGCTAGTGAGTGGGAAGGGTCTGGGAGTCTGTACTGGGGGGTGGAGCCTGGACAGGTTCCCTCCCCCTGCCCTCTCATGGGCAGAGCCTGGGCAAAGAGCTGTGTACTACTGGGTGTCTCCAGGGGGCCCTGGGAGGTAACCCCACCTTAAAAAGCTACTCTGTAAGAGAGGGGACGTCATCACAGCATAAGTACTGTTCTGGGAGAGTCTTGGCTTTAGAGTCCTAAAGGTCTAGGTTTGGATCCTGGTTAAGCCTGTTCTAAGTTTTGTGAAGCCTACAATCTCAAACACACTTACTCACGGACTTCTGTGTCTGTCAGTTTTGGTCTTTCTTTCTCCCATGCTCCTTTGCTAAGAACCTGGCGGTCTGTGTGACTCACAGAAAAAGAAGCTTCCAGCAGTTGGAGAAGAAAATCTGGTCCCACTGGACCGACTTTCAGAGATATGAACCCAGCGACACTCAGGCTGCTATACCACCCTTCGTGGGCCTCGCTGGCACAAATCAGTAGAGCTCAGTCCCTTCAGTGTTGGGACACCCGACAGAGGGTAAATTGTGAGTGTCAAGCTAAGGTCAGCACCTGGGCGGGGAGGGCTTCTCTGAGGTCACCCCACCCTGTGGCACCTCTGTGTAGGGGGTGAGGTTCCTGTCTGCTGAGACCTTGTTCTCCTATAAGTTTTCTTTCTTCCCAGGTGCGGGTTCATAGTGGTGGCCTCCTTGAACCTTTGCACACAAGGGACTCCATCGGCACCAAAAGAGCTTTGCTCTGCAGGAAATCACACCAGGCCTCAGAGCCTATGAGGGGTCTTACATTTTTGAATCCTCGATAAAGGACTTGCAGCTCCCTCTTGGTGAAGTTCGTCTGGGCCTCAAGCTGCTCCAGTCCCTCAGGCCGGTGGCAAACCATGGTCATCTCTAGTTCATCCTCGATCTTGTCTGGAAGCAGAGGGGGTGGCATCAGAGCAGGGCTTCCTTGGTCTCTGTAATACCATGGTCTGAGCTGATGCTGGGAACTGAGACTTGGGGTTGGGCCTGGTCACACTGTAGGGGTTCCTGGGCCTTGAACCTCACTCCCCAGCCATTCACTGTTTCACAGTCTTTGCACTGTGTTACTGTAGGTGTGACAGGCACCAAGGGGAGAGAGCATCAGAATCTCAGATTGGGAGAGGAGGGAAGAAGTGTGCAAACACATTCACACAAAAGCTTCTTTATCAAACTGCCTTCTTTGCATATTGACCCTGCTTTCTATGTAGAGACACAGGTAACGGAGCAGAACAAAAGCTTCCAAACAGTAAGGGGGAACAAATCACACTTATTTTTTTAAAAGGATACATTTTCATCATGTGAGCTAGCAAGGGAGATGCTAGGAAGGCTTAGGACGCTCAAATTATGGTACGTTAAATATGACTTTAAAGAATCTGAATATATCTTACAGGGCATTGTTTTATAATATCTTCTAGGTGTCCTTAAGTACTAGGGAAGTGACTTCAATTTGTGTGCCTTTGTAGAAATAAAGTTTTCCTTTCCAGGGGGTCTGAAAGGCTCTACAAACGGTCATGGATAGATAGTAGGGGCTCAACTTCCAGCATGTGCACTGATGTGGGGGTCTAATGGGGTGTGCAGTGAAATGGGGTCTAACACCGTGTGCGCTGAAATAGGTGCACTGTTCACTTACGAAGGGCCTGTCGGCCGAGTCTACTCATCTTCCCTCAAAGCGGGTCAAAGTTCACCCAACAGTGGTGCTTCCAGGGGTTTCGCCTCACACAAGGATGTGTGCTTTCCCCTGGGCCCTGCCGGAATGCTTTCTGTAAATTTATTCCAGCCAAGGATCATTGACCATCTGCCTGTCCTCCTCTGCCTGCTGCTGTCATGCAGACATCAGCGAATCCATATATTGAACAGTTCTAACTTCCGCCTGATGAAGACAAGGGTGGGCTGCTGGGAACATGCCCACCAGACTGCCCTACGCTAAGTCAGAGAGGAGGCGGGCTGGTTGGCAGGCGGAACAGGGTGAGCAGGTGCAATGAGTGTAGGCACTCCGTAATCAGGGTTGGGCTCTCTGTGCCAGATTTTCTCTGCTGTTGTCACTTTCTCCTTTGATACTTAAATCCCAACACAAACAAATCCATCAACATTTCTATCTTGCTTACAGTCCCAGCAGTAATGGATGTCAGAGGAAAGCCCCAATAAAGTGGCAGCTAATTGTTATCTTTTTTATGTGCTGGGCAACACACATCTCCTAATCCTTCTGGGATGGAGGCAGAGAATGATTCAATATAAATAAGATTCTCTGTTTATGTTACATTGTGGCAAGTGGCCAATTTCCTCATAATGCTTACAGAACCTTTAATTATTGTTAGGTTTGCTAATGAGTTAAGGACTAACTTCCTGAATGCAGGAGGTTTCTGTGCAAGTCAAAGGGCCAGTGGAAAGGGGAGGTCCCCAGAAGTGTAATGCAGAAAGCTCCTAGGGGCCTCAGGAGATCTCCAACTCATCCTAAGAAATTAGTTGCAGGTTAGTCCTAGCACAAAAATGTGTGTATCTTTAGCAATGTGTATTTGAAGAAACTTCTGATGGGGCTCTAGAGCTTTATAACAACCTCCACATACTATCCCTTAACACCCACTGAGCATGCCCAGGTAACCTCAGGAAGAGGAATCAACAAAATTATATTAAAATATAAATAAGGGCCAGGCAGTGATGGTGCACGCTTTTAATCCCAGCACTCAGGAGGCAGAGGCAGGCAGATCTCTGTGAGTTTGAGGCCAGCCTGGTCTATAAGAGCTAGTTCCGGGATAGACTCCAAAGCTACAGAGAAACCCAGTCTTGAAAAAAAACCCAAATATATATTAAAATAGAAAACTATATTTTAGAAAGAAAGATTTGATGTTATAGTGTCTTCTTCCAAATGTTCATCTGACCCAGGATAAAGTCTCTATCTCTGTGTGTGTATGTAGCATGCATGTGTGCGTGCATGTGTGTGTGTGTGTGTGTGTGTGTGTGTGTGTGTAATCTCTCCGTGGCTGGATTCCTTATAAACTTAGGAAATTTCTTTGTAGGCAATTAAAGGAATTTTTTTTTCAACTCAGAACCAGCACTCACTTCTCATCATCTTGCTTAAAAGGTGCTAATTATTGAGACGACAACTATTAACCTGCCTTTATTAAGATGACGTCACTCCTTATTAACCAATGATGGGCTTGCTGTCTGGGAGGCAGGACTGAGTTCCAGATTAAAGAGATTCTGCAGGCTGTGAATACTCAGTTACTGATGGCCAAACTTTGGCTTTCTGGCTTTGTCCTTCACTAATAACCAGTCTTGGCCACATCCATGACAGGAGAAACTCTGTTCATTGAGGCTCAAGATGTAGAGAAGTAGCCACTTACGGATACTAGGGGCTTAAACCATTAAGTAAAAATGTAACTTACGTAACAGTCCAGTATATGCATAAATCCATGCAAAACCTCTGTGAAACACTTTGGAGGTAAAACACCGAGAGGCAGTGCTGTCTTTGGTGTGAGATGGACTTTAGCCTTGGCAAACCTGTGCTGCTGTGACCCTCATGAGTCACGGCCTTTGACAGGAAAACAATTTAACTTGTCCACTGTTTTTGCAGCCGTCTAGACCTGCCCACATTTGGACATTCCTCTCTTTCATACCACCCTGTAGCCTTTTGTTCTGGGCCACTGTACATATATGCATGGGGAGCTTTAGAGAGGTAATTTTCACATCTCTTCTGTAGCCAGTCAGGGAGTCTCTGGACATCTCTAGGCAGAACCAATAGAGAGGGGACACAGGCCCAGTCCCCTGGTTCGACAAAAGCAGAATCAACACCTTACTACTTTCGGGCTTTGTGAGTCTTCAATCCCATGTGCTGCTCACTGTATTATTTTCATTATTAAAGAGAATTATGAGCTAATTATTAAGTCAGACTGAGTTAGAATCAAAACTAATCTTGTGGTTAATGCTATGGAAATTTCCTTGATAGAGATCATGAGAGTTTATCTTCTCTTTGTAATGTTCTAGTAGAACTGTTCACTGCTCTCATGTGACTTCGTGTTTGGTCGGGGGTTAGGGGTCTGGTGCCCTCCCTGCCTGACATTTAGAAGTCAGTTATCTCAATGGAGAAGGTGATTTTCTAACTACAAGTAGCTCACAAGGCCATGAATGTCGGCCACTGGGGGCAAGTGTGAGCCGGAAGGATGATTTTAACGTCTGCTATGTCTGCTACACTGGAGAATCCCAGACAGCACAGGTGTGAGTCAGAGTAAACGGTTTTTAATATGTTAGTGTTTGGGGGTGGTTCTGGATATAGGATGGATGAAAACTTTAGACCCTAGAAAAAGATGGTTGTATCAAGCCCCCCCCCCCATATCTCCAGTGAGTTCTGTATCTTTTAAGTAAACAGTCCACGTGAAGGTCTTCTATTGATGATCTTTCCCTAGCTCTGTCACTAACTCCTTTTGACTGAGGCTTGGGTCGCTTGGGTCAACAGTGAAAAAGCTGGACTTTGATTCCAGCCAGTATAGGACTCCGCCATTAGATTTGGCTGCCATTAGATTGGGCTGCCATCAGATTGGACATATTCCCACAGTGGCTTCTACTCCACTGGAGCCCAGAATGTCAGCTGGTTTGTGAGCAGCCTGGAGGTACCCCTGCTGCTTACAAATGTCACGCCTTTGTACAAGTCCGCTCTCCAAACTGAGCAGTGAGGACCCACATCTGGGCACATCTGGCAGTGAATATCTTCTCTGGCTGATGATGAAGGCCATGGCCTAAAATATGACCATTTCCTCTCTTGCTTAGAATGCAGTTTCTCCAGTGTGTGTGTGTGTGTGTGTGTGTGTGTGTGTGTGTGTGTGTGTGTGACTTTATACCCAGCCATTCATTCCATTCCATTTTTGAGGCTACAAAATATCCAAAGATAGGTTTTGTTTGTAAGGAATTCATAGAAGCTCATATTTTATATGAAACAGATAAAATACATTTAAAATGCATTGCTCATATTTGGAGACAAGAAATCCATGACAAAGTTTGTATTTCTTACTTCACCTCGAAAATCTTGATTCTCAAATTCTCACCAGGACGTCATCTGCTAGAGCCAAGTAGGGACTGGACACTCTGGTTAAGTAGGGTCACCAGGACCCCTGCCAGTCACTTTGAATCCTTCCTTCCTTCCTTCCTTCCTTCCTTCCTTCCTTCCTTCCTTCCTTCCTTCCTTCCTTCCTTCCTTCCTTCCTTCCTTCTTTCCTTCCTTCCCTTTCTTTCTGTTGTTTGAGACAGGGTATCTCTGGCTGTCTTGGAACTTATTCTGTAGACCACTCTGGCCCTGAACTCACAGAGATCCACCTGCTTCTGCCTCCCGAGTTCTGGGATTAATGGCGAGCACCACCACGCCCATCTTCACCTCAGGCTCCTTTTAATGCCATTAAACCACCTGCGTGACTTGGAGACCGTTGAATCTGGAACTTCATGCAGGCTTGCTTAACCTCTTCACCACTTGCCTTTATTCTTTATTTAAGCATTCCACTTTTCCCACAAAGAACTTGAAGTAGATATTAGCAACCAAATAATAGAATACAAACAGATAAAGAAAATCTGCTTCAGAAAATGCTGATTCGATTGGAGGTCTGGACCATGTTGGGGGAGGGGAGGAGAACAGAGAAATTCAGATCATTTGTTCTAAACAGTTAATATACTCAAGCAATAATTCAGCTCTGAGCTTTATTTAATAGACATTCAATTACCATGGAAGGGGTAAATAGGAGTCTCTTAGAAGGAATAGGGTTTTCTTAAGCCTCAACCCTAAGAGAACATTCCTAGCTGTTTCTACACAGACCGAGTTTGCTAACAAGGAACACAAAAATCTGGTGAATAAGGAAGCTAGTTGCAGAAGATGGAGAAGTTCTTCCTTTCCAAGTAATGTAACTGAGACAATCAAGTTAGTGCAGACTTATTATTATTATTATTTTACCTCTCTGATACTGGTAATACCACCAGGCGATGTCTAGGAAAAAGTAAGAAAACATTTTACCAAATCCATTCATTTAAAAAGCATAACAAAATTTTATTGTCATTGGACAGGCATTCTGAGGAAGTTCTGGTCACCATCCAGCTTGACCTACACAAGGGGCCTCTCTCATCAGCAGAGCAGAGTCGAGATTTCCCATCCCTTTCCCACAGTGAGAACAGGCACGAGCATTGGGTCACCTCCCAGTGCCTGCGCTACCAGCAGGGCTCATCCAGCATGCTCTGAGCCATGCAGTCATGCAGCCTGAAGAGAGATGGGATGGCACATGGCAGAGGATGCACAGATGTGGATGGCTTCTTGGAAGTACGCACAGGTTTTTGGTTGAAGAGTGGCTTTTAAGACACTCTCCACCACGAGAAGGCCCCCTCTTTGTGATTAAGCTATGGGTCTTGTAGGCTGATTGATTTCTTCGACAACTATTGGTGAAGTATCTATCATCACACAGCGATGGATTACAGTTCTGTTCCCTGCACTCATAGAGCTTACAAGCTACACAACTTGGCCTCTCTCCTTTCTTGAGTGTGACAAGCAGCTCAGATGTAGAAAAGAAAAATATTATTGACATTAAGAATTAGCGTATTGGGTTATGTGACAGAGTGGATGCAGATTAAGTCTTTGTGCCGTGCATGAAACACTGGAGGAAAATCCCCCATGGCAGGTGAGCTGGGGGAGTCTAGCTCCCTCCTGCTGGCTTTTCCAGGTCTGTGTACTGGTCAGTCTTGCTTTCCTCTGTGGGCTCCCATTTGAACTGTCTCCTGTCTTGCTAGCACCATTGACCAAAGGTATGTCAGACAGTCCAGTCCTCATCCCCAGTGTGTTTTAGTTCCCCCACCCCCACGAGCCCAGACTGGAATGGTTTCTGTCCATGTTGTTCCCAAGAGTAGTAGTACAGAGAGCTGGGTTTCCATCACCTCTTCATCTATGTCTGTGGAAGAAGTTCATTTTTACTGCATGTATTCGACCCTTTCATCACTTTGGTTAGTGGCATTTGAGTGTGTGTGTGTGTGTGTGTGTGTGTGTGTGTGTGTGCTTGTGTAAACGTCATGGCACATATGTGAAAGTCAGAGACCAACTTGTGCAGTTGTTTTTTTTTTTCCTTCCACCATGTGAATCCCAGAGACCAAACTCAGGTTGTCAAGTTTGATGATAAGTAGCTTTATCCCTTGAGCCATCTCACCAGTTCTAAAGGGCTGTATTTAAATTTTTAATTCTTCAGTCCTGTCCTACAACCTGCTGGCAGAAGGCTCCTGCTCTACCAGAGGCTATACCCCAGGTAAGACACCATCCACCACCTGCCAAACCCCTTAAGCCCCACCCATCAGTACCCAACAGCACTCCCTTCTATGGGCTTCATATTCTGGCCCTCAACCCCTGGCAGAGGATTCTCACCATATAGGAGGCCATGCTAGGAACCCCAGAGCCTGCCCAGCAGTTCCCAACAGTATCTCCTCCCATGGGCTCCATATCCCAGCCCACAACTTGGCAGATAACTCCTTCTCTATTGGAGGCCACAAGGGTATTAGGAGCCCCAGGAGCCCCAAGTAACTGGAACTCCACACCAGTATCCAGAAACCAAAGGCCACACCAGTTCCCAGAATTGTAGAACCCCAGAAACAAAGCAAGCACCCCAAATCTCAGAGGCCAAGCAGGTCACCAAAACTCTGGAACAGACATACTACTGGGCCAGAAGACTTGCTGGTCATAGGGCACTCAGGCCAGAAGACCAGAGAAGAAACAGGAAGCAAGAGGGAAAACATCCAAAAATAAATCCATCCAACAAGGATAAACTCAAATATCAGCACCTAAATTGATAATAACCCCAAACCCAGGTGACTAAAGGCCAGCATAAGAAAACAATCAATGACATCCAGGACAATATGGTACCAGCAGAGCCACCAATTCTATTACAGAAAGTTCTGGATATTCCAACATAGTGTAAGCACAAGAAAATGACCTTATATCCAATTGTAAGGCCCTTTAAGAGGAAATGAACAAATCCCTTAAAGAAATGCAGGAAAACACAAACAGGTGAAGGAAATTAATCAAATTGTTTGAGGCCTAACAATGGAAATAGAAGCGATATAGAAAACACAAACTGAGGGAATTCTGGAGATGGAAAATATAGATAAGTGAACAGGAACTGTAGGTACAAGATCACCAACAGAATACAAGAACGAAAGAGAGAAGCACAGGCATGTAAGATATAATAGAAGAAAGTGATATAGTGGTCAAAGAAAATGTTAAATTTAAAATGTTCCTGACACAAAACATTCAGGAAATTCTGGACACTATGGAAAGGCCAAACCTTAGAATAGTAGGAATAGAAGAAGAAGATACCCAGCCCGAAGGCCCAGAAAATATCTTCAACAAAATCTTAGAAGAAAACTTTCCTAACATAAAGAATAAAATGCCTATAAAAGCACAAGAAGCTTACAGAACACCAAATATATTGGACCAGAAAGGAAAGTCCCCTTACCACATAATAATCAAAATACTAAACATACAGAAAAAGGATATTAAAGGGGAAAAGTGAAAAAGACAAAGTAACATATAAAGGCAGAACTATTAGAGTCATACCTTCTCAATGGAAACTCCAGAAGTTCGAAGGGCTGGACAGATATGCTGTAGACTCTCAGAGACCATAGATACCCTCATGGACTACTATACCCAGCAAAACTTTCAGTCACCATAGATGGAGAAAACAAGATATTCCATGACAAAGCCAAATTTAAATAGTATCAATCTACAAATTCAGCCCATAAAAGATGCTAGAAGGAAAACTCAAAACTAAGGAGGTTAACTATACCCACGAAAACACAGGAAATAAATAATTTCACACCAGCAAAATCAAAAGAGGGAAACACACACACAAACTCTCTTTCTTACACACACACACACACACACACACACACACACACACACACACACTACCACCACCGCCATCACCAAAATAACAGGAATTAACAATCATTGGTCATTAATATCCCTCAGTATCAATGGACTCAACTCTCCAATTAAAAAAAAACCTGCTAACAGAATGGATGTAAAAACAGGATCTATCCTTCTGTTGCATATGAGAAACACATATCAACATCAAAACCAGATATTAGTTCAGAGTAAAAGATTGGAAAAAGATTTTCCAAGCAAATGGACTCAAGAAGCAAGTTTGTATAATGACTCTAATATTTAACAAAATAGTCTTCAAACTGAAATTAATCAAAAAAGAGGAGGACACTTCATACTCATCAAGGGAAAAATTCATCAACATGGCATTTAAATTCTTAACATTTATGCTTCAAACACAGGGCACCCATATTTTCAAAGGAAATATTTCTAAAGCTTAAATCACACATTGATCCTCACACATCTGTAGTAATGAGGAGCAGGCTGCATTCTGCCACCCAGCTTGCTTACACCCTAAATAATTACACAGAAACTGTATTCATTTAAACACTACCTGGCCCATTATATCTAGCCTCTTCTTTGCTAACTCTCACATCTTGCTTTAACTGATATCTAGTAATCTGTGTCCATGAGGACAGTCATGGCTTACTGGGAAAGATTCAGCATGTCTGACTCTGGTGACTTCATGGCAGCTCTCTCTGTATGTCACCTTTTTCCTCCCAGAATTCTGTTCTGTCTACTCCACCCACCTAAGGGCTGCCCTATCAAAAGGCCAAGGTACTCTATTTAACCAATGAAAGAAACACATAGACAGAAGACCCTCCTACACCAGAAGTGGGCTTCCCCTCTGTACGCTATGAATATGTTGTATTATCATTGGTTAATAAATAAGCTGCTTTGGCCTATGGCAGGGCAGAATGTAGCCAGACTAGAAGAGATATATATAGAGAGAGGAGGCAGAGTTAATGAGACATCATTTATCTGTCAAAGCAGAACATCAGAACTTTACCAGTAGGCCACAGTCTCATGATTTTAATTAATTAGTTAATTAATCATACATTGATTAATATAAATAGGTTAATTTTAGATGTAAGAGCTAGTTATAAATACACCTAAGCTGTTGGCTGAACAGTATTGTAATTAATATAGTTTCTGAGGATTATTCAGGTCTGGGAAGCTGGGAAATGACCAAGCAGCCTTCTTTTACACTTTCTTCTCAACACCTCATGGAACATTCTTCAAAACTGACCACATACTGGGTCACAAAGAAAGTCTCAACAGACACAAGAAAAATGAAACAACTCCCTGCATCTGATCAGAACACCATGGATTAAAGCTGTATTTCAACAACAATAGAAACAATAGAAAGCCTACAAACTCATGGAAACTGAACAACTCTTTACTGAATGACTATTGTGTCAAGTTAGAAATAAAGACTTCCTAGAATTCAATGAAAATGAATGAGCAACATACCCTAATTTATGGGACACAATGAGAGCAGTGCTAAGAGGAAAGTTCATAGCACAAAGTGCCTGCAAAAAGAGCTTGGGGAGATCTCATACTAGTGAAGTAACAGCACACCAGAAAGCTCTAGAACAAAAAGAATCAGAAACACCCAAGAGAAGTAGATGACAGGAAATAATCAAACTGAGGGCTGAAATTAATAAAATAGAAACAAAGAGAACAATACAAAGAATCAACCAAAGAGTGGTTCTTTGAGAAAAATCAACAAGATAGATAAAACTTTACCCAAACTAACTAAAAACACAGAAAGAGTATACAAATTAACAAAATCAGGAGTTTTTTGAGAAGGGGGACAAAACAACAGACACCAAGGAAATCCAAAAATTTAAATTGGAATTGGAAAATTTAAAAGAAATGACAATTTTCTTGATAGATACCACTTACCAAAGTTAAATCAAGATCATATAAACAATTTAAACTGATCTATAACCCCTAAGAAAATAGAACTAGTCATTGAAAGTCTCCTGACCAAAACAAGTTCAGATCCAGACTGTTTTAGTGCAGAATTCTACCAGACTTTCAAAGAAGAGCTAACAAACATTCCTCAAGTTATTCCAAAAATAGAAATCAAAGGAACATTACCAAATTCATTTTATGAGGCCAGAGTCACCCTGATATCCAAACCACACAAAGACTCAACAAAGAAAAAAAATCACAAACCAATATCCCTCATGAACATAGATGTAAAAATATTCAAAAAATACTTTCAAACCAAATCCAAGAACATATCAGAAAAATTATCCACTACGATCAAGTAGGCTTCATTCCAGAAATGCAGGGATGGTTAAACATATGAAAATCTGTCAATGTAACCCACCATATAAACAAACTGAAAGAAAAAAATCCCACATGATCATCTCATTAGATGTTGAATAGCCTTTGACAAAATTTAACACCCTGTCATGATAAAAGTCCTGGAGCAATCAGGGATAAAAGAGGAATACCTAAGAAAAATAAGGGCAATATACAGCAAATTGATAGCACAAGAAACAACTTCCTGAACAGAACACCAATATGGCATACACTATGACCTCCTGAAACTGAAAACCTTCTGCAAGGCAAAGAACTCTGTCAACAGGACAAATCAGCAATCTACAGAATGGGAAAAGATCTTCACCAACCCCACATCTGACAGAGGGCTAATTTCCAAAATATATAAAGAACTCAAGAAATTACACATAACAAACAAATAATCTAATTAAAAATGGGGTACAAATCTAAATAGAGAATTTTCAACAGAAGACTCTCAATTCACTAAGAAACACTTAAAGAAATATTCAACATCTTTAGCCATCGGGGAAGTACAAATCAAAATTACTCTGAGATTCTATTTTATACTTGAATGGCCAAAATCAAAAACACATGTTTTTCTAGAGAGGATCTGGAACAGGGGCATCACTCCTCCATTGCTGGTGGGAGTACAAACTCGTACAGCCACTTTGGAAATCAATATGGCACTTTCTCAGAAAACTGGGAATCAATCTACCATAAGACTCAGCTGTACCAATCTTAGGCATGTACCCAAAGGATGCTCAATCATACCACAAGGACACTTGCTCAGCTTCATTCATAACAGCTTTATTTGTAGTATCCAGAACCTGAAAACCACCTAGCTATCCCTCAACCAATGAATGGGTTAAGAAAATGTGATATATTTACACAATGGAGTATCACTCAGCTGTTAAAAACAACGACATTATGAAATTTGCAGGCAAATAAATGGAACTACTGAAAAAACATCCTGAGTAAGGTAATCCTGTCTTAAAAAGACAAACATGGTATGCACTCACTCATAAATGGATATTAGCTGTAAAGTAAAGGATAACCATGCTACAATTCACAGACCCAGAGAGGTTAAGTAGCAAGGATGGCCCAAACGGAGAAGCAAGGATCTCCCTGGGAAGGGGAAATAGAAGAGATTCCCTGGGTGGACTGGTACCAGTGGAAACATGAGGGATCAGTTGGGGGATGGAGGAGGAGAGTACTGAAAGAGACAACTGGAAAAGGGGGTCATTTCAGGGTCTTTATGTGTAAGTGTGTGTGTGTGTGTGTGTGTGTGTGTGTGTGTGCGCGCGCGCGCGCGCGCATGCATGCATGCAAGTGCTTGAAAGGTCTGTATTTGGTAAAGTTAATGTACTAATGATTGATGAGATGATACTGACACATTAGTAAAAATGGAAGTCCATTCTTCATAGTAGATTACAATCACTGTGCTTGGTGGTTCTATGGGTTTTGACAAATGCACTTCAAGGGCCTGTTGCTACAGCATTGCACAGAATAATCTTACTATCTTACCCATGTGTTTACAAATATGAATTTATCTTCTCTGGCCTGCCAGAAATGTGATAGGCACTGGAAGAAATGACAAGATACAACATCTGTCTACAATAGTCATGATGTTGGCAGGAAGGCACACAAGTAGACCAGAAGCAGAAATGTCAAGGATCATTGGCAGGTAAGCTGCATGAGTATAGGTGATGGGCAGGAGAGATGAGTATGACTGAGACCTGGAGAGCAGCTGCTCCCAGGCAGAGGATGAGCCATTTTTTACCAGATGTTTTCATGCACTGAGTCCAGATATTTAGAGTTGTTGAGAGAAGCCATGACTACAGAGATGTATGCTCCCCAATTCTTGGATATTATCAATGAATTTAACATCTGAAACATATAATGTGTGCCAGAACAATACAACTGTGGGTAGGATGCTGTGGGCTGGGTTCTAAGCTCTTCATTGGCAAATCATTCCAGAGCAGTGGGGCTGTGGCTGAGAGCAGGGACCCAAGGGGAAGGAGCTACTAATTAATGCTGCCTCCTGAAGGCACAGGACCAGATGGGAGAGCTGTCAGAGAAGGCTCCAAAGAGAAAGAAAACTTAGCTGAGTCTTGAAGAAAAAAGGGACAAGGGAACAGCGTTTGTGAAAGCACAGATGCTGTAAGACTGAATAAAGAGGGTTATTTTGTAGGTGATCTGAACTCTCGCAGAGGACAACTGGGAAAGAGAGTTAAAACATCTCATCTTTTTGGATGTGTCAGAGGGCTAGGAGTGTAGCTTGCCTTAAAATAGTACAACCCCTGTCTAGCCCAAGATTTTGTTTCTTCATTACCTCACAGAAGTTGAATTGAACCAAACAAATGTTTTTCATGTTAGAAAAATTATGTTCACCATTTAATGAGAATTCGTTAGATATATCAAAGACAGGACCTAAGGGCAATAGATGAGTACAGCAACAGATGTATAAGTGGTTCAAATATTAGACAAATCGGGCACAGGGTGAAAAATAACAAAGGAAAGATGCTCAAGAAAAGAGATTCCACAAGCTGGAGAATCCTCATCAGAGGACCAGAATGTATACAAAAATGTCAGTTAAGAACTGTAGAATTAAGTAATATATCACCTCAGATCACCAACACACCAGACTAAGTTTAGAACAGATGAGACACAGTTAAAGGAGAATAGATGATGTGGTAGGTACACCAGGTGAGGCAGAAGGAAAGGAAGAGTGGGAAGGGGGAAGAGAATGAAGATAATACATATACCTGTTGACAGAGGGTTTTGTCCTGCCTTGTCCCATAGCCTTTGAGTTCCAAAGAAACACACAGAGGCCTACATTAATTATAAGCTGGTTGGCCTATTAGCTCAGGCTTCTTATTAACTAACTTTTACATCTTAAATTAAGCCAAATTCTTGTCTGTGTTAGCCACATGGCTTGGAACCTTTTATTGGTGAGGCATTTTCATCTTTTTCTGCATCTGGGTGATGACTACAGACTGAGCCTTTTCTCTTCCCAGAATTCTCCTGTTCTTGTCACCCCGCCTCTACTTTCTGTCTGGCTGCTGGTCAATCAGCATTTTATTAAACCAGTACAAGTGATAAATCTTTACAGGGTACAAGACCATTGTCCCATAGCACTTCCCCCCATTTTTTTCAAAACAAGAGCTCTGAATCTAATCTCCTTTGTTTAGCTTTTTTCCTGACCATTATTCATAACAACTTGTAACCAACACTCTAAACAAAGACAAACATCCATAATTAATTTTGTTATGTAATTTTATTATGTTAAAATTAAAATCTTTCTTTTTATTTAGACAGAAAAGAGGACGTGATGTAGGATTCCCCTCTGTATGCTGTGAATATGTCTTATTGACATTGGTTAATAAAGAAGTTGATTTTGGCCAATGGCTTAACAGAGTAAAGCCAGGAGGGAAATAAGAACAGAGATGTAGNGA
This sequence comes from Alexandromys fortis, assembly GCF_014885135.2. Taxonomy (NCBI): domain Eukaryota; kingdom Metazoa; phylum Chordata; class Mammalia; order Rodentia; family Cricetidae; genus Alexandromys; species Alexandromys fortis. Next base: position 12,646,497 of record NW_026067912.1, on the reverse strand, counting down.
GAGAGAGAGAGAGAGAGAGAGAGAGAGAGAGAGAGAGAGAAGGTAGAGTCAGAGAGACACCATGTAAGGAGACAGACACCCAATAACCTTACTGGTAAACCACGAGTCTCGTGGTAAAATACAAAATAATGGAAATGGGCTAATTTAAGATATAAGAGCTATCTAGCAATATACTTAAATGATTGGCCAAGCAGTGTTGTAATTAATATAGTTTCTGTGTGATTATTTTGGGTCTGGGCAGCCGGGAATGAATAAACAGTCTCTGTCTATATATACCTATGTGGGTGTATGTTTATATATCTATATACATACACATTTATATGGTTAAAAACTCCCCAAAAAGGAGACAAATAATGCTGATGAAGCAATATTTGAAGAGGCACTAAGGACTTTTAAAGATGGGTGAAACCTAAGAAGCTACAGATTTAGGAACCTCTTTAAATCCCAAGCAGCATAAACATAAATAAACCCACATGGAAAACTCCAGAGTCAAACTGATAAAAAAGAAAACATAAATAGAAAATTGTCAACGCAAGAGGCCGATCATTGGCTAAAAACTGTACCTTAATCCAATGCTTTTTGAAGGATGCCCCATGCAAACATAAATTAGAAAATGCTAGCTGGTGGACTGTGACTGAAACATCATGGGATAAAACCGGACTCTTTGATCATGGCGAACAATGAGGACTGATGAGAAGCCAAGGTCAATGGCAAGGGGTTTTGATCCTACTTCACGTTCTGGCTTGATGGGAGCCTAGCCAGTTTGGATGTTCACCTTCCTAGACATGGACGGAGGGGGGAGGACCTTGGACTTTCCACAGGGCAGGGAACCATGACTGCTCTTTGGATAGGAGAGGGAGGGGGAGAG
>NW_026067912.1:12551457-12645582 GCF_014885135.2 Alexandromys fortis | reverse complement strand
AAAAAAAAAAAGAAAAAGAAAATGCTAGCTGGGTGGTAGCAGCACACACCTTTAATCCCAGCACTCAAGAGACAGAGGCAGGTGGATCTCTGAGTTTAAAGCCAGCCTGTTTTACAGAGTGAGTTCCAGGACAGCCAGGGCTACACAGAGAAATCATGTCTCGAAACAATGCTGGGGTGACTCAGTTCATATCAGGTAAAATAGATGCTAAGGTGGGAAACTGTGGGAAAAATAAAAAGGAGTTTTGTCAGGTAAGAAGGTTGTCATTTTGGAGGATGTAAAAACTCCCAGTCAGTATGAATTAAAAGTATTGTTTCAAATATACATAAAGCAAAGGCCTGGCTGAACTAAAAGGAAAAATAAAGCATTTACAATCATAACTGGAGATTTAAAAGCACCTCTCTCAGAACAAGCTATTGACAGCTGTTCATTGCAAGGGAAGGAAAAGTCAGCCTTCTTCAAGGGTGTGGTCAGTGATCATATGCCAGTAGTTGACCCTACAATCATGAATATGTGGGCACCATTGATTAGACACAGTGGGTACTTAAAAAAAGAGTTGGTGTGTGTGTAAAAGGGACACCTGGGAGGATCTGGAGGGGGGGAAAGGAGGCACGGATATTATAGAAATACATTAAATGCATATGTGAAATTTTCAAAGAGTAAATATAAATCTAGGCAGCCCAGAATGTCAGTATCAGCATAGGGATCTGAGTAACACACTACACGAACGTGACCTCATTGATACAAACAGTTTCTACCAGCTGTCACAAAGACTGCATTCTTTTACCCGGCACATAGGTCATTTACCCAAGCTGATCTTTTCCTAGAGCTAGTCTGAAGTTACTTGGGATGGATTTTGTAGATTGGACTAGAGTAGGATATCAATAACAAATCAGGGCACCAAGAAGTCTTCCAAACACAGAATCAAGTATGCCCCCTAGAAAATTCCTCGTTCTCCAAATGTATCAACACATTAATTTCTAAATCACTTGTGTCTCAGAGGCACTCATGCTATTTTGCAGGAAAGTATGATGACAGGATGCGTCAAAACGTGTGGGATGTTGTTGAGGCTATGTTCCAAAGGAGGCTTTAAAAGCTGTAAATAATTTACATGACAATGGGCAACAAACAGTACGGAGCACTGTACTCCCCTCTTAACATCACTTTTCCAGTGGCTCAGTGTTGCCTGGATTATTCCAGGTGCATTAGAGGCTGCATTAGTGATCATACGCTGGCATTCACAAATGTGACCTCGTCCCTCCTCTAGATACAGATGTATCCCTTTGTTCTGGGTGAGGTCAGCAGTAATCAATGACTTCCCCCCAACAACCAGGGCCAAAGATCTTTCTTGGTACTTGCATACCGCAGAGAGGGCAAAGGTCTTATTTGCCCTCCAAACCTTACGGCTCAGATTCTCACAACTGAGGCCCTGAGGTGAGTCACGATCTCCTCAGATACACACGGGGCACACAGACCGTCAGCTCCGATTTTTATATACTTAACAATGAGTCCCGTGAGTGCCCGAGCTGAGCCTGATAAAGATTTTCTGAGAGTTCCAGATATTTTTCCAGTCTTCTTGGTTCAATAAAACTCAAATCATGTTTTGCTTCAAGCGTTTGTTCTCTTAATCTTGAAACCCCTCCTGCTCTTTGTAAGCCAAATTGAATTTATACATTTCTCATTCATTTACACCTCTGTCCTGAAAGCATGCCTTAGAAACAACCCCACAGAGACATCAGAGTGCTTCGACTTCTTCTAAATGGCAGCTGAGGGTCAAATGAAGGGAGAGATCTTCAGGAAATGCCTATTTGGGCTCATTGCCCTATTTCCCAAAGGGAGGGCACGCTAGGTCTTCTGGTCCACAAGGCACTGATGTGTGAGGTTGATGGTTTCAAATTTCCTCTGCAGCTTCTTGCCAGGTGGTCATTTACAGTCAGAAATTACCTATCAGAAACCTAGCACGACCATTAGAAGTCCACACAGCCACTGTACACATCATGGCATCCAAGTTCTATTTGTTATACAAGGACGTTACATTCATTCATCTTTTGACCACGTATGAAAAGCAAAGGGGAAAGAGTTACCTAGATTTTAGGACTCTACCCGGTGCTTCCAGGCACAGAGCTGGCCATGCCCAACATGTCCCTTTGTCTCCAAGCAATGTCTTCTGCAGCTGAGCCTCTGGCTATGCTGCAAGTTAGAACTGTCGACCTCCTGGGAGCTTCTCGGCCATAGGCAGAAGTGTCTAGCTGATGTTTTCAGTGGACCATTTTGTCCAGGAAAAGTGCCTGAGATGAAACTTTTGACAGTTTAGTAGCTCCAGCAGGCTCTAGGGGGCAATTAGTCAGACTAAGCCCTAATCCTACCACCAGCAAGGATTCAGAGGGCAGGCAGTGGGGAAGCCCCCAGGGTCTTTCCTTTGGACTCAGCTGGATGGTGACCCTGATCTTCCAGCCTGTGGAGCGAGCCTGATAATGAGCATGGCTGACCTGTGAACGGGAAAGCAATCTCAAGGGTTAGGGTATCTATGCAGGAAAACATGGGTGGGTTTTTTTTTACTCTTCTTGTCTAAGAAACTGAAATGACAATTCATTCCAAATGAAAAGTCTCCAGGAAGGAAGGGCAGGGTTTTTTTGTTTTGTTTTTCTTATTGTTTGTTTTGTTTTGTTTTAGTTTAAGACAGGGACTTGACGGGGCCAAGAGAAATTGAAGAAGAGAGTCAGAGAGTCTGAGACGATTCATCTCAGATGAGGTAGCGTTGACTCATGATGGAAACTCATTGGATTGATGAGGTGTGGCGAGCCCCGTTTCAGCATGCCGAGAGGTCTGACATCTTGCTAAATGGAGATGTTCTCCAAACAGAGCTTTAGCTTTGGTGGGGTTTTAGATGTCTAACAGCTGCTCTTGGGAGGGAAGGAAGCCTGCTGGATCCCACTTATCCATGTCCTTAGTGCCATTATTCCCACCATGGCCTGATTCAGGCTGTCAATGTGAAGTGAAGAGAAGTGATGATTCTGGTCTGGGGGACATAATCCTCCAGGATAGCTGGTTCCCATTGCTATTTTAGGGCATGTGGCTTATGTTTAACCTTCTCAACTTGGTGCGCTGAAGAATCAAAGCTAATTTCATTCAGTCAGCTTAGTCCTTGTAATCCAAGGTAACAAGCCTTCCTCTTGTTGCTAGTGCAAACACAAACTTCCTCGCATCCTAGGAGATAGCTCGAGCAGAGAAGTAGTGGAAAGCCGCTGAGAGAGTGTCTGCTGTATTAAGTGCCTTGCTTGGTGGGCTCAGAGAGCGTAGTAATAGTTTTAGAATTGATCTGATCATCTCACTGTCCCTAGGAGGTATATGGTTATTAGACTAACATGAGTTATAATCATATGTGCCTTGTAGCTGTAAATCTAGGTGAGATAAGGTCTGTACAATGACTGTGTGCACAATAGGTGCCAAAACGCATAATTCAATTCTTGGCTTGTATTATGGTGGTGATTTTAAGGGCATTCTCAACAGCAGAATCCAATGGTGAGACACTGTGAAGGTCATGATTATGCATGCTGGTGGATGTAGTTAATTAAATGGGCATTTTTCATACAGGGGGATTTTCTCCTGTGATTTACTCTGTTAAAAGGGCACTCGATTGTCAGCTCAGGTTGGACACTGACTGGTTAGCATGCCTATTATTGTCTGTATTAACTGGAATGGCCGTTCACAGACCCAAGACTCTAAATGAAAGAGTATCAATACTGAAAGTGGTCATGGAACAGGGCAAGGTATCTGTGGGTAATGAGACCAGAACAGTGCCGGGAGCATTAGCAAACAGACATAATAACTGACGGTCATCGAGAAAATTTCCTGTCTCTCTCTCTCCCTGGAGTTATCACAAGGCTTCGTGTCCTCTGCCCTTAATAATCCAGACAGTCGTTGTGTGTATTATTTTGGTCTGTTTCTTAGCTTGAGAAGGCCATTGGCCATTACCCTTAGCTGGCACATGAACTACCGAGTGTGAGGGCTGCAGTCAGTCAGCTTGGGTGAGAATGTGCGCGCCTGCCCAGAGGCAGAAGGCAATGTCAAGGTACCATCCTCCTCTCCAGGACTCAGTGTGGAAACCTCTTAACTGTGCACTTAATAAATGAAGCCTTGGCAGACACACCTTGAATTATTAATGAAGTTATTCAGCTTTGATTGTTTCCTTCTTTGGGGGGAAGGTTATTCACTCAATGCCTTTGCTTAGACTACACAATACATCACAATTGGGCATATTTTATGTGCAACTTTATGGTGATAATAGTTCTGTCTCATTTAGAAGCAAATCAGACATTATGAACTTCGTGATTTATTAATATATTGATCTCTAGAAATGTCAGTGCATCTCACATCCCGTCAGAGAGCCAGGAGCAATCAGCGGAGAGCCAATAAAAATGTAAAATGAACCATCATAAAAAGAGGAAATACAGCCAGTTTCAAAGCCCCGCTGTCTTCCCAAATTGTTTCAGGACTCAGATCATTACCGCAAAGACACTCCTACCAATGAAACCCAGTAGATGAGGGTGGGGGTGGGGGAGGTCTGTCCCACTTAAATCTCCTTTGAGTAAAAATAGTTTTCATAGACTGAAATACAAACCAAGAGGTGAGGAGTAGGTTTGATGTGGGGGAGGGCTGGGGCTGGTCCCCAGATGGTCCTAGAGGAAGCAGGAAGATGGGCAGGGGGCGGGGGACCCTTTTGGTGAGATTCAACACTACACCCACTACTCAGCTGCTGAGGTAACTTCAGGCAAAGCCCAGATTCACCCTAGCATAGAAAGGTCTACACCGATGTCCTGTTTACCTTATGGGATGGTTCCCCACAGACATGTGGTGGTCTTCTGCAACAGCTTTGGAATCTAGTCACGTGAAAAGCCATCTTTACTGGAGTGCCCCACCAGCTGACACCATTCCCTCCCATCCTTGAAGCCTGACTGGAGTACGAAGTAAGCACTCAGTGTCTGTTCAGTGGGAGGGGCTACAGGAGTGGGCCAGGAGATAGACCAAGAGTGTCGTGTGAACATAGCGGACAATTAGGACTACTGAGACCCCAAGAACAATGGCAATGGGTTTTTGATCCTACTGCACCTATTGGTTTTGTGGGAGCCTAGGCAGTTTGGATGCTCACCTTACTAGACCTGGATGGAGGTGGGTGGTCCTTGGACTTCCCACAGGGCAGGGAACCCTGATTGCTCTTTGGGCTGATGAGGGAGGGGGACTTGATTGGGGGAGGGGGAGGGAAAGGGGAGGCGGCGGTGGGGAAGAGACAGAAATCTTTAATTAATTAATAAAGAAATAAATAAATTAAAAAAAGAGTGTCGTGTTAATTGAATGGCTAATTCTGTAATTTGACCATTTAGCTCACAAACTACAGAATCCCAGGTCCCCATCATTGTCTTACTTCTTTTAAATGTGAATTGCATCGTTTGTTTCAGGCGAGAGTTTGGGATGTCAGTGTCCTTAGGAATGGTGACTATGCCAGGCCCCCATTCCCATATGGGAATTCAGGCAGCAGAGGAACAACAACCCAGTTTGGCCCGAGCATGCGCTCTCTAGGAAACTACAGTCCCTACCCTCCTGCCACCTCTTCCACAGGAAGGACAAGATGCAGTTATTCACTGTGACTCATTCATACTTCCTGTGCAAAACTGTAATCTCTACCTGACAGTGCCTCTCCTCCACCCTACACTCCTCATTTTCCCAAGAAACTTTCAGGTGTTGGTGGCAGTCTAGATATATGCCCAAATTTCATAATTTAAAGGTCCCCACCAAGATTCAGAATGCCCTGGATAGACGCAGGACATGGCCCGAGACGCACACTTCTGACTGGTTTATAGCACACAGATCAGAACTAGGACGGGCCTATGGGGTCTGGAGTCAGTATGGTTAGGCTTTATGAGGGACACACTGTGTTAATTCCATTTCACAGAGGAGGAAACTGAGGCTCTACGACAAAAGGGACTACTTACAGGCTTAGCATTATGGGTGCTTTGTTTATGTCATTTCATTTACCCCCCTGTAGCTTTTCAGTATCATCATTACATAGTCACCGTTAGTCTGCTATCAGCTAAGCATTTCCATTCCTGTTCCATCTGGAGACACAGAGAATCCCAAAGGTGATGATTGAGGAACCGAGACAAATCTCAAAACCCGCTTGATGGCCACATGCTTTGGAGCCAGCCCATGAGTCTCTGTGGGGTCCCCATTCCTGCATCTGTGATTGTGTCTGTCTCCACAAGTTGGGGGACAGAGTCCTCTAGTCAAGCCCCTTTACCCCTGGGAACTTGAGGAACCCAGCCTGCGGTGGCAGGAGGGGAGGTTTCAATTCTAGGAGTCCACTTCCTAAGTCCTCCCCTGCCCCTCGCTCCTACCAATCATCTAGCATGGCTGCCCTTGTTTTGTTTTTCTGAAGATCAATATCAGTTTAGCTGACGCGTCTCAGACCCAGGACATTCTAACCACGGAGAGATAGATGCCTTTATTCTGCTGTCTGTATTTGCAAACTGGGGTCCTGGAAGGGAACTGGATTTGCCCAAGGTCTTACGCTGACTCTTTGGCACAGAAGCTGAAACTTGGATACATCTTTTTGGCAGCTCAGTGTTGAAAAGGACAGCATTATTAATTCTTTATTCACTTGTCCATGCACCAAATAATTTCTAAGTCTCCAGTAGATGTAATCTAGACATTATTAAATAAAAGCAGTGGCCATAAGATCCAGACATGGTGTTGGAGCTCTGAATGGAGATAGATGGTGTTCCAGGACCAGAGAGAAACAGGTCTTGGGGGCACTGTTTTATACAGAGCAGCCGCAGAAGGCAGGGTGGCAGCTTGGTGGCCATCAGCAAGAAGAAAGAGACGGGGACTTTGTGGTTAGATAGAGCCAGCCTGGAATCCCAGTTCAGCAGATCCTGAGCCGTCCCTTCTTGTCTTCTCAAAGTCAGAGGGTGCAGCAGCTGACAGATCACAGGGACTTCGGTCTCCGGTCTGTGAAGGTCAAGGGGACTTCTGTAGGAAAGACCCTGCACCTAGAATGTACTGCTCTACTTGGAAGCAAAACTCTGGGGCTTAGCTTCCTACTGAGTGTCTTTGCGGGGTTGTAATTGGCTGAGACCTAGGGAGAGCTCATAGGACACGAGTAACCTGGGAGCAAGTGGGAGGGCTGGCTGGAAGCCTTTTGTAGTTGATGAGGACGGATGAGCCTGGATTAATTAGCCTCGTGAAGCTGTGAATGCATTAGCAGGTCACGGGGCTCTGAAGCTGTTTAATCTGCCTAGTGGTAGGTAGTGGTAATGACGGGTCCTGGAGTGATGCTTTAATGGAACTTTCCAGATGGGGTTCTGCCTTCAGATTTTCAACCCTTCAGAATGCCTCACAGGGAGGTAGCAGGGCCTCTTAGCTTTTAGGCCTCAGGGAAGCTCGCCATAAAGCTTCAGTTGGATTAGAAGCATCTTGGAAAATGAAGGCTCACATACAAGAGACAGCTGCAAGCCATGCTCAGCGTGAAGACTTCCCAGGGCTCCCAGCCTGCACCTGCAAAGCCCTTCTTTATGAAGACTACATCGTAGGATTCTGAGGCTGGAGTGGGGACATGTCTTCCCCTTCATCCTGATTTATTTATTTGTGTGTGTGTGTGTGTGTGTGTGTATGTATGTATGTATGTATGTATGTACGTGAGCGCCTGCATGCCATGGTGTGTGTATGAAGGCCAGAGGACAATTTTTGGGAGTCATTTCTCTCCTTCCACTGTGAGGATCACAGAGACTAAAAATCAGGATCTAAGGCTTAGTACCAAGTTCTGCTGAATCACTGTGATGGTCCTGTTTGACCTTTTTTTTTTTCCTTTTTGTCATGGATGTGAATTGCATTGAGAATTGTAAATTTGTTGTTGTTGTTGAAAACAACAAAAACAAGACACTCTCTTTCTTGTGAGAGGATACTAGTTAAAGTCCATGGGGAGAGGGGTGTGGGACTTCTGGTCTATGATGGTTTTATTGAATACAATGTATTTTTCAAACCATGACTCTGTGTGGTGGTCACTGTTGCTCATCAACTTCCTCCATGTTCTCCCTGCCCCCGTGACTGGCTCTAGCCAGTCCAATGTGAACAGGAGTGATGTGTGTCCCTAGTGGCCCAGCTGACTTACATCCTATGATTCTACCCAAGAATTCGTCTTGCCCCAAGGAGGTCTCAGCTTTCTGGGTGGAAGTAGATACTCTCTGTAGCATTCTTGATACAGAGGAGGGGGAAGGGCAGGCAAGGAGGAAAGAAGGGCATTGTGGGTGGATGGACTTGAGGAGGAACAGACTTACTGTAGGTTATGATGGGTGGCCAGTGTGTCCGGGATGGGGTCAGGCGGGATGGGCTTTAAAAAAAAAAAAAAAAAAAAGGAGGTATAGAGAGCAAGGCACGTAGGGGCCATGTGAAAAGTCTAACAGCTGCAGGCTAGCAAAACAGCAAACAAGACCAGAGTGGGAATATGTTTGCCCGGAGAAGCCAGCAGAGAGCCATGAGTTACAATGTTAATCACTCTGTGAGGTCTGATGTCAGTCATAGGAGAGCTGGGATCTATACTGCCCCTCCCATTGGCCGGAACTTCATAGTCTTCCAGGCTAGCTCTCTGCCTGTGGGCTTTGCTCGCCCCTCCTCCTTGCCGGCTCACTGCTGAAGAAGGGCCTGATGAATCACGCCGGTCTGAGACCTTCCACTAGGTCCCAGTTCTCTGCAAGTGAGGGCAAGGGAAAGAACATCCATTTCCCTTTCTCAGTTAATAAAAGCTACAATCCAAGATATTTGAGGTTTCAGCTAGAACACCAAAGGGCTTGATAATTTCTGTAGAATGCCAAAGGCTGATTCAGGCTTAGCTGGAGACCTGACTTCATGGCATTGAGAATATTATGAGGCTGGAAAAAAAAAATCTCCCAGGACTGATTTTCTTTCTAGCTAATCAGTAACTTCCTCCTTTATTCTCACTTTAGCTGCCTCATGACCCTGCAGGGGGAAACAGGTCTTGATAGTTGTAATTAAAAGGAAGAGATTAAACACGAGAAAAAGATGTGATTTTTATTGAAGCAAACTCGAAGAAAGTACGAAGCCGGGAAAACAGGTTCAGAGACATGGGCAGTACTTTGCAAATGTCACGAAATAGGAAACGTGTCTCCTTTCTCTCCATATCTATCACATCGTAGGGCATCATGAGTCTTTTATTACTCTATCCGTGTTCGCTAAGGTCTCTTACTGGCATGGCGTAGGAATGGTTATCTCTGCGGGTTAGTGTTCCAGATGGCTGTTGCCGTCTTTCTTGCTTAGGTGTGGTTTCTAAGTCTTCTGCCCACGACTTGGGATTTCTAATATGAAGAGTCCTATAAGAGCCATTGCTTAGAAACTTCAAAGGAAAGTGTGGAGAGTTCCTCAGCCTCCAGAAACCCTGGGGGGATGGGGCAGAGCCCTGAGCCTGGAGTCCTTCTCTCCACTGCAGGGTGGAAAGCCAGATGGGTAAGGACAGAGCCTGTGGCTTGGAGATCCTCTTTCAGGTAGCCTTGGCCACCTGTTTCATTTACCAGCCTGCACTTCAACATCTGGGTAAGGGTGGGATTAATCTCCACTTTCCCAGGCTCTTATGATATTTAAATTAAATAATAACTGGAGGTGCCATAGACACAGGGTTAGTAAGTGTTACCCAGTGGACTAGGTAGGAACTTGATGCAGAGAAGGGCTTCCTGGGACAATGGGGTTGCAGTTGAAGTATTTTATTGATAGCCTTCCCGACACTATAGTAATTAGCATTTCGGTAATGCCTGTCTCATGCATTTTCTCTTGTCACCACCCTGAAACCCTGGGAGCGACATACTACCTCTCATTAGAACCCGAGACTTAGGGTTGAGGGTGATTTGCCCAAAGCCACACAGCCACCAGTAGAGCTGGATTCAAACCCAGAACAGCCCGGTGCTCAAGGCCACATTCTTAACTGCTGCAGTCACTGAATAAAACCCATAACTGCATATGACGAATTAAATCCACGCATTATCACTAGATGCCGTGTGGCCTTGCGGTAGTCATTGCTCCACCCCCAAGCCTCAGTTTACTCCTGCTGATGTGATGTAATTCATGGCTCATCGTCCTCACAAGGATGAAACATGGTCACACGGCACAACCCGAGCAATGTCAGTGTCAGTTCACTGTGCAATTGTTCTTGGTACCCTGGCTGGTCCCCAGGAGGTCATTCTCACAGTACCTGGGTCTTTGGAGCGGTTACTCAAGCCGCACTGCTGAAAAAGCAATTTTTTTTTTTGGCTGTGGCTGTGTGGATAGATTTTTAATATTTAATTAGGGAGACCTTCTGCTTGGAGAGAGGGCAGGACTTGTTATTAAATCCTGCCGCTTGGTCTTTCTCACTCGCCCGTGGGATTATTCATTCATTTCCAGTCACACAATTTAATATTGCAACAGCTAATGGGGAGATGTTGATAATTTGTAAAAACTGGTTGTTCCCGAGGCCATCGGAGAAGCTCCCTGCCTGGGCCTGCTGTGAGAGCTGAAGCAGGTTTTCTGGAAATCGGGGCTTCCCAGAGCTTCGTGTTTAGTCTCCAACTGCACTCACAGAGTGCCTTCTGAATGGCAAGTCCCATGTCAGGAGCCATGGGGGTTAGAAAGATGCCCATGGCACAGTTGCAACCCTGAGGATGGGATTCCTGCATGCATTAGATCATTAGGCCCCACGATCAGCCATACAGACTCAGAAAGTCACTTTTGACATTTCTTAACTCGAGTACTAGGGATTAGCCTTCTTAAGATTAAATTCCAAGGACCTGGCATATCTCTCCCCAAGACTCCCATAGTGTACCAGCCTCCAGGCTGTAGGTTGGACCATGCTGGTAGGTAGGCTCCCTGTGTGAACATGTAGAAGGATCTTTTGGAGTCAATAAAGAGCAGGGAACTGTGGAGCATCTAGCAAGTGCCAGGCCCATGGACAGGTATTGGTGAGCCAAGACAGGCATGGTCTTGTCCCCAGAGACTATGACTTGGTACATGAGGGAGATAATCTAAGTCAGGGTAAGATGTAGGCAAGTAGGGGATACTTCCTCAAGGAAATGATGGTGGGGACGATCACTACTAAGGAATGGGCCTTAGCAGATGGGGAGGCTTGTGTGTGTGTACAGCCTGAATTCATGCATTGCGATTGCGACATGGGCAGGAGGATTCTATGTAGATGCCTAAGAGCAGAAGGAAATAAGATGCATTCAAGGGAGATATATCTATCTGACCATGCCTTCCCTTTAAAGCCTTCTATGGCTCCATTGCCTAAAGAGGAAAGGCTATGTTTTGGAATACAGCATTCAAGCTCCTTTATGACCTGCTTGACTTCCAGGTTCTGTCTCTCCTACTCTTGTTACATTTCTACACAGCTCCCCCTTTCCCTCCCCCACTCTGGAGCTGCTACTTCTACAGCTTGACCCCCTGATCGACATCTGCACACTTTTGCACAAGCTCTTGCCTCCTACTGGTGCCTGCCTGCCTTCCCTCTCTGGGGGGTTGTTTCCAGGTCTCTGGGCATATCCCATTGTATCCCACCCTCCCAGGGCTCCACAGACAGAGGCCACATTTGAATGGTGCTTCTGGAGTCCTGCAAAGCTGCAGTTTATGAACAGACCTATACCTAAGCACTTCCCATGGTCTTCCTGGTTCTGAGTGTGAAGGGGAAAGGAAATAACCTCCAAGGAGTCTCTCTGTGGAAAGTGCTGCATCAAATACATTTCATACCCTACATCCACCTATTTTATGAGGACTGTGTTTTGATCCCTATGTCATGAAAGTTTGGCTATTAGTTGTCAAGCTTATGTAGTGTTGCTTCCATCAGCCCCGGGAATAAGATGTGGGGATCCTTGTGTGCTAGGGAAGAGTGGAGCAATCACCCCAATTCCTTCCCTATGGGGCAAGGGGTGCTGCAGTGAACTTTGAAGATTAGAAAGAGCTTGGGGGTTCCCAGAGACCTGCTGTAGTTCCGTTTCACCATTTCAAACACACACACCCATAATGTCTTTCTAAAGATGTTATTGATAGCATTAGCCAACTTGATGCACCTGGGAAGAGGGAGCATCAATTAAAACAGTTGCCTCAATCACATTGCCCTCTGCCATGTCTGGGAGGCATTTTCTCATAATTCTTAATGGATGCAGAAGGCTCCTGCCCACTGTGGGCAGTTCCATCCCTGGGCAGGTGGGGCTGAGCTGTGTAAGAAAGGTAGCTGAGGAAGCCAGAGGAAGCGAGCCAGCAAGCGCTGTTCCTCTGTGGTCTCCACTTTAGTGCCTGCCTTGGCTTCTCTTGATGATGGGCTGTAACTTGTAAACAAAACAAACCCTCTCACAGCATCAAAGAAGAAAACCAGGATGGTAGGCTACTAAAAATGAACCATCTGTGGTTCATTGAGAAACAAGTCTCAGGCTCATTAAAAACACATGAATTTTTATAAGATGGCCATATCATTCAAGATTGCCAGCCAAAATGCACTAGCTATTATTAATTTATTCTTAATAGACATCTTTCTTACAGATTAGCACTCTAATTACTCCTGGAAAAGTGTGCAGCCGTGACATGAGACTGCCGACTAAAATGGTCCAAAAGATAAATTGGAGTCTTTGGTGAGAGCACTTCAACCTTCTTTCCAGTTTCTAGCAATAGTATCTGTCATCCTGGAGGGATGACAGGCAGATTCCCATTTGTTCCTGATCAGTCTGAAGAGTCTGAGGTTCGGCAGCAGGCTGGGATACTTTGCAGCAGGCTGGGATACTTTACAGCAGGCTTGGGTACTTTGCAGCAGCCTGGGATACTTTGCAGCAGACTGGGGTACTTTCCAGGAGACTGGGGTACTTTGCAGCAGGTTGGGGTACTTTACAGTAGGCTGGGGTACTTTGCAGAAGGTTGGGGTACTTTCCAGAAGACTGGGGTACTTTGCAACAGGCTGGGGTTCTTTACAGTAGGTTGGGAGGCTTTTGACTGTGGTTCCTGCAAGGCCAGTGTGCAAAAGCCACCGGGATGAAAGACCTGAGGCCAACATATTACTTCTTCATGTTGTCCTGTGAGCCTGCATCTTACTTCTTGGTCACCTCTGGGACCTTCTTAGGTCCTTGTATGTATGCTTATCCTTCCTCCAGATAGAAAAGTGTCCGCCACTGTAATATAGCTATGGAAGGGGAGATTCAGAGATTTGCCCATGTATTTACAAAAAACAATTTTATTTCTACATCAGTGGAGGCTCATTTGTATCAGTGTGTGTGTTCTGGATGACTGAGGCTCTCGACGTCAGGTATTTTGCATCAAGAAAGATGGAGAAAATGGAGAGGTGAGTGGCTGAATGCAAGAAGTGGAATGATTTGAATCTCATCCCTGTCACACACTGCCTGTGTGGCTTCTGTGTAAAGGACACTCATTTTCCAGGGTCTTCCAAGTGGTGCCATGGATGTGAGAACCCAGGTACTTGTTTCCAAAGCATGGTACTCAGAGGGTGGGCAATAGGTTGTGGGTCCTTTCCTGTCCCTCTAGTCTACCCATGTGCAGAGAAAGGTGGGATAGTAGACCATGTAGACATTTGGGGTCACCCTGCCGAGGTGCTAATCTGGCTCCATCAACAAGATACAATGTGTAGATGGTTTGCCCTCTTGCCAATGTCAACAATGCAAATAACACTGACCAGCAGGAGTGAGTGAGTGGACAGAGGATTGGGATGGGAAACCTGGGATTGGGACCCAGTCCCCCATTCTGGGATAGGGACTTCCATTTTCTGGGTCCCCACTTCCTTCTGCCACAGAGACCAGGAGGACACTGGGTTTTTACTTTACCAGTATGTGATGACTCTCTCTATACATATTTTTAGTTTATTAATCAGTTATCAATTCTGTCTCAAGAGCAGTCTCTAAAGTCATTTGAATCTATGCTATTTTCAATTTTTATGAATTTCCTCTCAAGATAGCAAGTTTCGTTAAACGTATTCATTTTGAGGAAGTCAACCTTATTTTAATCGGTCCAAATTTACTTCTCCCAGTCATCTAATTTTAGCATGTTTAGGAATGTACAACACTCACAAGTGTGTAACTCACACTTGTTAACAAGCCTATCAAAGCGTCCATTCCTACCATATTCGGATGTTAGCAGAAAAGACAGAGGGACATTTCCTGAACAACTGCCTGTAAAGATAGATGCGTTTGTGCTTGCTAATCCTCCTTTACTGCCCCGGTGATCCTGAGTGGTGATGAGGTACCTCCATCTTGCCATTCGGTAAGCCAGCACTCAGAAAGCTGAAGGGATGCAGAGACTCACCAGAGTAATTATTCACCCTGGCATCTGAAGGCGAATTACACTTTTTAGTAACTGTGCATGGTGGTGGTGTTTATGCATCATGGCGGTGTATTGATGCAACACTGTGATGCACTTCTTTTTCTGTCCTGTTCTTCATGCATCAGAAAGACGAAGCCATTTTCTCTGGAGCTGCTAATCATTGAGTCCCTGCTTCTCTGGGGCACGGAGGGTGCCTACCCCGACCTTCTTGCTCTACCTGAAGTGTTTTAGAAAAGGTTTGCACACTCCAGAGGCCTCCGGAGGTCCCACCCAGCAGCTGGCTTCTTCCCAGTTGCACTTGGTGGCAGAGGGTTCTCTTAGGATCAAGCATGGTAGCTGTTGTGGCTTGGTGGCGACCTTGATGAGCAGGAGGCTGTATATTTAATGCCAGGCATGTTTATTTGCCTCTGGCCAATGAGCAAGCTGCATGTTTGAGGATCTTCACTTAGGTTGTTCTGGGGGGAAAATTGAGGGCATGTATATCAAGCAATTTTTGAATTATGGCTCTATTAGTGCCTGTGAATGTCTCCCTGGGGAAGCCAGGAAAGCTCTATTAGTTGAGCAGTTTAAAGCAGGATTGGAGGAAGCAGTGGGGGAATATCCCATAGGGAACAATAATTATAAACAGCAGTTCCATGTAAACAGGTCTTAATGTGTTTTCTATATTGAATTCCTGAGAGTGAGGTCTTGTGGCATTCCAGCGCCCCCTCCAGGGCCTCGCCCCTGCACACTGGAGTTTGGGGAGCAGTTTGGGGGGCTGAAAAGGAGACTGGGGAGTGGGAGCACAAGCTTTCTGGGTTCCAGGGGCCTCTCAGACTCTGGCAAAGCTGAGCCAGTCTGGTTGTGCCCAGGGGCTGCCCATGACCCATGTGATGGCAATGGCCACTGGGAGACGTCTTGAAAGTGGTATGGGCATCCTTCTCTTTGTATCCTTGTGGAGTATTCGTAGACAGCTCTAGATTCAGTCAATGTATCTCAACTAAATCTTCCAACATGCTGAACATGGGCCCTATTTCCCCATTCACAGAAGACAGAGTCACTAGAGACAGATGGCAGAGCTTAGTCTAATTCTATTTTTTTCTTTCTTAAATTCTCATTCTAGGGTTATTTCTGTATCATCAGACAATTTATACTTTTTAAGGCCGTGTGTGGCCAAGCATTCTATGAACCATACCTTGTCCACACAAAAAGATTGAGGGGCTCATTTTCGGTTTTCGGTACCTCTTTTACTTATTTAAATGCTAAAATCCTAGGAGCAGAAGTCTTCCTCATTCGTTCTTCATTCTGAGGCTGCTTCTGACTCCTATATTACGGAGGTTAAGACCTGGGTCCATTGTATAAGCCCTAGCACTTACAGACCAGCTACTATGTGCTGGGTTGCATTCATGAGTCTTCTGAGTTAACTGTTCCTTCTGTCTACAGGATAAAGTAGGCTTGCAGGTTTCCTTCCAGAGGAAGCCACTGGGCAGAATGCAGAGTGACATATACATGTCAAACCCACAGCAAGGGCTCCAACATCTCAGCTCTAACTCAGCCATGTTCTGCCTGAGATGGGTACCAGGCTCTTGTTAAACCAATCATTGTACTTCTCTTTAGAAAGGCTGAGTTCTGCAACCCGACCTCCAAGTTTGAGTCCCAGCTTCCCGCCTCCTTAACTGTGTGGCCCTAAGCCTGTGGCTTCACTTCTTGGTGCTTCGTGTGTGAAATGGGGGAAGTGATGGCGTTCACTTTACAGTCTCGAACATCACATGAAGTAACAGTCCTCCGTAGTTCAGCCAATCACAGGCCAAGATTAACTGAAAAAATTCACGCACCTGCCTGAGAATGTGCAGACATGTTCCCCAATGTTCTTCCCTTGAGCGATATAATTGAATAATTTTTATACATCACTCACATTGTGATAGAGTGTCAGTCATCTTGAGAAGTTTCACAGCACACGGGAGGCTATAAGGAGGCTCTGTGCAAACCCTGTACCATTTTACAGAAGGGATCTGAGCACCTAAGGGTTTTGCTATCCATGGGGGTCCAGACACAACCCCTTGAAGATATGGAGGCAGCACTCGGTGAAATGTATAATGTGTTTAAAAATATTTCTTGACACACAGGAAAGCTCAGTAATTGTACCTATTAGAATAAAGTCACATTCTTTTTCTCTTGTAAACCCTCTAAGGCCCTTTCCTCTAACCTTGGCATTGCTGTCTTGCACCCCTCTTCTGCTGGGCACCAGCTGCTTTTTCTGCTTTCAGTCGGATGACTTGGGATCTTATGGAGATCATTGTTGCTCAGATTCAGAGGTGACATTTAGTGCACATTATTCTGTGCGCAGGGCACACCCTCTCACACCCATCTCATGACACCCATGAGACAATAACTTTCTACCCATTTTGCAGATATAAAAAGTGAGTGCCAAGGAGATGAAATCCACTTTGTATGGTAGCACTGTGAAAACACAATTTGGGGATGCAGACCCTGCCTTTTAACTCAAGGAGTGGGCACGGGACCCTGCGTGTAGCACATTCTTCTAGTCAGTTCATGCTGACTTCTGAAAAGGACATTTCAGCCATCTTATCTCTAGCTTTAAAAACAGGCAAATGTGAAGGCAGCCCATGGCTTCAAGCCATGATGCCAAGACTGTAATTTAAACAAAGAAACAATAAACCATGAAAATTACATTTCACGTTAGGCTCATTCAGTGACCAAATGGTTGCTCACTGGAATCGTGTGTGTGTGTGTGTGTGTGTGTGTGTGTGTGTGTGTGTGTAAAACTCAAGAGTAGTCAGAATCCAGAAAAAAAAGGGACATAGGCTAGGCAAGTGTTGATGCCAACAGACTAAAAGAAAAGCCAAGGAAAGGGTAAATGGGAGGCCAGCTTCAGGGCCACCACAGTAGGGGACCCTAGGAGAGGGAAGTGACTTGACGTTTTTGGGCTGGAGACCGAGAAGAGAACAGACAGAGAGGTGAGATGAGTTGACGAGGAGCAGCCTACGCACAGCCCAATGTTTGCATGTTGCCTTGAGAGAAGTAAAAGAATGACAATGTAACGTGTTCATTGTCAAGGACAGCAGATCAGTGGCGTTCAGTGTTGAACAAACTAAACAAATGAAAGCCCCAAGTGACCCGCTCCAGAGTCTCTTTGTGCACATTCGGCTTCAGCTGCAGAGCTGGTTTGTCTGATGGGAACTGTATCCTGGTCACCCCTTAAGCACAGGGCAGTTTGCTGTGAATTTGCTATGCCATGCGGAGTTCCTGGAGAATGAAGGCTAACTCCAGATGGGTGATGATTACAGAGAATTACCCAAGCATTAAGTGAACCTGAGAGCCACATGCTTGCTTGAGAATTGGGAGGATCTCCTTCCTGTTACCATCTCTCCACTCTTTTCTCACTTTTACCCATGTGTCTCTTTCATCCCAGAAGGAAGTGAAGGTGTCCTATCTCTTATATCTTGGAGAAGGTGGGTCATAGACACTGCTTAAAGCAAGCAGACAAGCAATCAAGGTTAACACACCATTTAAAGTATGACTACATTTACAGAAGCCCTAAAAATGAGCAAAAGGAAGAGGAAGAGAAAGAAGAGAAAAGAGGAAAGTCTGGGCTGAGGTTGCAGAAGGGAAATGCATTTCTGTTTGTTTGTTCATGAGAGTTTTTATAAGATTTATTTTTATTGTTTAAAAATGATGTGTGGCCGGGTGGTGGTGGCTCACGCCTTTAATCCCAGTACTAGGGAGGCAGAGGCAGGCGGATCTCTGTGAGTTCGAGGCCAGCCTGGTGTACAAGAGCTAGTTCCGGGATCGGCACCAAAGCTACAGAGAAACCCTGTCTCGAAAAACCAAAAAATAAATAAATAAATAAATAAATAAAATAAAATAAAATAAAATAAAAATGACGTGTGTATGCATGTGCCTATGTGTGGTGTGTGCATGTGTGAGTATATGTGCTAGTAGCGTCCAGAAGAGAGTGTTGGGGCCCTAGAAGCTGGAGTCATAGGCAGTGGTGAACTGCTTGGTGTATGTGCTAAGAGCCAAACTCAGTATGCACTTTTAACCACCTCCAGTCTAGGGAAAGGGTAAGTTTTTATTATGAGGAGTTTTGCTTGGCACACCCTGAATATGCACTCTTATTGCTGCCCTTCACCTTTAATGTAAATCTCTCCAGTCCCCCACGTTGGTGCTGATAGGCAGTCGGGTTTGCTACTTCTCTCTTTCTTCTAACTGCTGAGAAAATGTAACCCGAGTCCTTATATTACTAGCATTCCCGATCAATAGATCTATCCGTTCCTGAGCTTTTAAGTATATGTATTTTATTTCATATTCTATTATAGTGAATGAAGAAATACTTTAAAAGGCTATGTGTTGTTTTCCTAAGGCTGTCACAACAGACTACTGCAAGCTGATGGCTAAACTAGTAAAAACTGACACTCAGCAGCAGAGGTCAGAACTTCAACGTTTCATGCTGAAATGAAAGCTGGCAAGACCACAGCTTTGAAAGTCTCCACAGGAAGCGAACTCTTTGCCTTCTCCAACTTAGGTCCTAGGGGACTGCCAGCACCCCTTGGCTTACCGATACATCACTCCAATCCCCGTTTCTGTCTCCCATCTTTGTCTCACCCATCTGTGTCTCGTCTCTATCTGCCTCTTAAACCATCTGTGATGGCATCTAGGGCCCACCCACGCAACCCAGGAGAATCTCATCTCAGGCCCTTTGACTTCATTACATTCACAAAGAACTTTTTCTGTTAGGGTAACTGATACACATTCCAGCAGCTCACATCTGGTCTCTTTATGCAGCCATTATTCAGCTTTCTATAAACCTGGCTGTAGTAGGTCATGAGGGCTTCACCAAGAAGAAGAGCCTGGATGCACACTAAGAGGACTAGTGAATCTCTGCACATTCCAGGCATAGTTTAAGCATAAAGCTGTGTATGTTTAGACAGAAGAGATCCAAAGTCTTGAAATAGTTACTTCATGGTCATTCTGTTTGAAACGAGAGCTCGAGTCTCAATGTTTTTTAGATCTATAAATTTGATCCATCAACAATATATAGCTTTTTAATATCGGAACTGTTCTGAGGTCCAGGTCAAACACTGTATTTTAGTCTATGAAATATCAGACATATGATAAACCTATAAATAATGGTTGAATCCAGACACATATGATAGTGACCTTCTTAAGAACCATGTTCAATCTTTTCACTAACAAATGGATTTAGCAAGCCTCCAGAGCAACTCAGACAGATGTAAGGTATGTAAGATACAGCTGTAGGAGAACCCTGTTGAGAGACACTGATGTATGCCTTGCTGTCTTAATCGGCGACTCAACCTGGAATAGCCAATGCCTTTTGAAGTTGCTATGGCAGGGTTTATAGGTATGGCTAGACATGACTCTGAGGGAAAATAGTGGTCATACCTAGTAGAGCTGAGACTGCTTGGAGGGCTAATGAACTGGTGAAGCTCTCTGAACTTAGAATCTGCTTGCCTGCCTTCACCTCACCCCAGGAAGCACTTGCTAATCCTCAGGTAGAAGCAGTGCCCAGTTCAGCTGATTAGCAGGAACTGCAGTAGAAGCTGGAGTGTGAAGTAACACGGCATGCAGGGTGAAGGATGTTTCTAGGAGTCTTATTTGGAAAACTTCTATGCCAACAATTCTTCCCTTTCAAATCCAAAGGAAATGATTATAATGCCCAAGGACTTGGCCTAGCAATGCATGTTTTCCCCCTAATGAATATTACATTCTTTTGGGGTGGGGGATGCTTTCAGGTCAAAGCAGTGTTAAGCATGATGAAGCACAGATGTAGGTAGGAAGGTTTGCCTTTCCCCACGTGTTTTTCATTTAATTCTTTATGCAGCTATAGGAGCATGGCTGCTGCTGTTATGAATCGAATTACACACCCCCAGTTGTTATAAATTGAATTGTATCTTCCCAAAAGGCTTATTGAAGTTCTAACTCCAACCCTTATTTGGAAATAAGGTCTTTGCAGATGTAATGAAGTTAAAATCAAATTATTAGAGTGGGCCCCGACACAACATGGCTGCTGTCCTTACAAAGCGGGGTGGGAATCACCACGTAAAGCTAGACACACACAGGGAGAAGAGGTTAGGTGGATTCTGAGTTTGGGGTCATGCTGCCAGAAGCTAAAATCCACCTGGAGTGCCATAAGGTAGAAGAGGTCAGGAAGGATCTTTCTCAAGATGCCCCAGACTCCAGAGTTTGCCAGCACCTTGACTTTGGACATTTAGCCTCCAGAACCATGAAAGAAAACTTGTCTGTTATTTCAAAACACCTAAATTTGTAGCAATCTATGTATGCAGCATAAGGAAATTAATAGAATGATTGTTAATAGTTTCTTTTTCTTGAGATGAAAGTGAGGAAAATGAAAGAGAGAAGGGACTTGTTGGAACTGGCAAATAATGCAAGACATGCCCAAGACTGAATTCCAGCCCTTCTGATCCTGCACCTGACATTTCTGTACCATCGCATTGCCCATAAGAGACTATATTAAGAGTAAGACTAAGATCCCAGGGTCCTATAAAGGCGTTCCACTCTCCTTGGAGTGACTATATTATGTGGATACCAGAGTCTTTCCTGAAAGTAGACTTCTCCCTCAGCACTCTCTCCAATAAGTTAACAGAGCTTCTAATGTTGTATACACATTGAAAATGACATTCCACACCTTATTGTGAGAGCTCTAACCTATGCACCCGTATGTGCTATAGGCTTAAGGACACATCACAGACCTCCTCTGGCCCAGCTCCCTGATGGTGCATAAAGCAGAAGGTGGAACCACAGAGGCAGGCACTTCCACCACACAGTGGTTGCAGCTCTGGAGATTTTATTTAACTTTCCTCAGTCTGTCTTCTTATATAAAAGGAACGATGACATCTGCTTTCTAGAACTATTTATTTATTTTCCTCAGAGTGTTACTCTGCAGGGTGCACTCATTCTTGTACATAAATCCACCTAACTATTCTTGGTGCCTCATAGGTGCTGAATAAATGCTTACCCCTTCTTTTCCTTCATGGAGGGCTTCTAGCAATAGTGCTAAATGCAATGTCCCTACTTTTTAACTTGACCCTTTCCCAATTTCTATGATGTCAGATGAATGACTGACATCCTCCCTAGCAGCAAAGTAGAAAGCTACAATCTTCATAAGCACTAGTGGGGGTGGGGAGGCAGACGGACACTTCTGGATACAAGAAGGGAAGAGCAGGATGTTTTGACATCACCCTCACTTAGCCTCATGAGGATGTGGGGAGTAATGCCTGCACTCACAGTATCAGTTAGTAGCTACTCTGGAGCTCTGAACATGGCTGAAACATGTTCTTCTAGAATATGTTGTGCAACAGAGGGATTAAGTGTCTGTTAGCATTGGTGGGCCAGCTGAGCGTGGGTCTTAGACAGGGTACACTTAAGTGGCCAACTCTCTCTACGTACACAGAACTGTTCGTACAGATATTTAGATTTCATGTTTGTTTTAAGGAGGAAGAAAATATTTCTAAATGTGCTTCTGTTTTCAACATCTCAGGAAATTAGGGTTATAAAACCATCGATTCACTGCATTTTAGCTAGAGCTAAAACAACTCCCACATTCAGGCCTAACACAGTCCAGTCATCTGGGCTGGCTGAAGCAGAGACAAGAGACTCAGAGTCTAGTTACCATCTCAATCCACAAAACTCAGTTAAGAGGATCAGCTCTAAAATTCCTTGGAGGAGAGATTAAAACAAACTAGGAATTTTTTCTTCTTTTTTTCTGTTCAGACAAGGTCTCACTCAGCAGCCCTGCCTGGCTTGGAACTCATGACCAGGCTAGCCTCAGACTTACAGACATCCATCTGCAGATGCCTCTACAGTGCTGGGATCAAGGACATGAACCACCGTATCCAGCCTAAAGGAAGGGCTGGGCATGATGGTATTATACCTTCAATCCCTGTACTTGGGAGGCAGAGGCTGGCAGATCTCTGTGAGTTTGAGGCCAGCCTGGTCTACAGAGCTAGTTCCATGATAGTTAAGGCTACACAGGAAAACCCTGTCTTAAAAACACCACCCCCCCCAAATGGAGACCCAGATCTTTAAGAAGTGATCGGCATTTTTAACTAGTTATTGGTATACAACCGATATTTCATTATTGTATAGAGTTTAGTCATGCAATGCCTGTTGGAAGAGAACTTCTGCCCATGCTATGCAGTTATCAGAGAATGTATGTTGAATACATTTGCAGATACTTTGGGTATATCTCTTAAGTTTGATAAACTTGCTACTAACTTTTCTTCATGTGGCATTTAATTCTTTTAATTTTAAAACTTCTTAATTCAATTGTACATGTTTGTAAGCATATGACAACTTGGTACATGGTATGTAGCATATGATAATCGAATCCAGGTATTTTAAAATTTCATCTTCTTCAACATTAAAAAATTATGGTTACACCATAATAATAACACATGTCTGAGGTGCTTTAACACACACACACACACACACATTGCACCAGCAGCATCAGGGTAATCAACACCTCCCTGTCATTACTCAAACAGTCACATATAAGCAAGTTCTTGCATTCTGCAGAGCAATGCAAGAGACTGCAGTTTGAAAAAACAACCTATTATGTATTTTATGTATAACTAGAAGAGAGGCACTCAAGAGCTCCAAACCACTACCACTTTCGCAATCATAAACAATGCTGGTGACCCGGATTTATAGCTACATTCTCATTAAGAACTGGAATTAAAGCCACAGCTGATGAAGTGGCTTTAGAACAAGAGTCTTTATGAAGGTTGAGGGTTAGGGAAAGGAGCCAGCGTTTGTTAGCTAATTGTTGGGCTGTGATTAGCATTTTACCTTCCTATAATCTTCTCAGCTACTGCAAGTTAATCAACAACATAATGACTTTTAAAAGTCTCTGGCTTCTACCAAAATATGCATATTTATCAGATTCTTTCCGGGAGAAGTATGCCTTACACTCTGCTCATTCAGCAAACACCAGGACCCACATGCGCTCCGCTGGCGCGGCACAGTTCAGCACTACGGACAGCGCTAAGCCAGCTAAGGGAAGGCTGGTGCAGCAGGCGCCATCAGATCCTCTGAGACTCTCGCATCCTTCCCGCTTATTTTTTTCCCCCGAACTACTTTTACAACTATAGAAGCCGGATAACACGTTCGTATAAAACGGGGAAGCTCCGGGGCTCGCTTACCGTCTGACAAGTCAATCAGCCCGAGGTAGTGCAATAGTTTCAGAGAGGATCACACGACCACCACTATTCCCAAGGTCTGGAGCCCTTCCGACTCGCCCTCTGTCAACATCTCCGATCTGGGGTGGGCAAGCAGGGCGCAGATAGGCATTTAAAGCTGGAAAATCGCGCTTCTTTCCCGCTGTTACAAGTGTACAGTTATTTCCACCAGCCTCGCTTCCTCTCACTTTCTCCCTCCCTCTTTTCCACTCCTCCCTCCACCTCTCTCCTCCTACCTTGCAATCTCTACGTTTCTTGGTAATCTTTGCTTTTATTTCCCCGTTTCCTAAGGTAATTTCTCCCAAGGTTTAACCAGCCCCTAAACATCTGCTAGCAGAGAGAAACAATAATTGGCAACCCCTCGCAGCATACTCTCTGAAGGATTCAGGGGTTTGTGTGCCAGTGTAAACCGTTTTAAAGACAAAGACGTTGATTGCTTCAGATCCCAGACCCAGAGGTAAGAACTCATTTTGCCCCCCCTAACAATTTGTCTTTACTTTTCCAGTGCAAAAATCAGACAAGCTGGTCCTGGAATGCAGCTGATTCTAACCCTGACATTATGAAGTGGCTCTAGTAACAATCACCAAGAAAGTTATAAACCGGACACACCCAGTCCCATCTGTCTCCTAGCAGTCTCTTAACTGTGTCGGGAGTTAAGGGGGCCAGGTTGAACGTGTAATCCCGGGGCCGAAGTGAAAGAGACAATTCAGAGGTAGAATATGGGAAAGCAAAAAAAGGGATGTTCTAAACCTTCAGGTTCCGTGCAGACTTCAGTCTCTTCTTACACAGAATGCCAGCGGCAAGCTTGCTGGGGGAAAGTACCCAAATGCATTGAAGGGGGAAGACTGGAGACTTAGAGCCACAGACACCTGACCTCTGGCACGATCCTGCACCTCCAAAGGGGCCCAGTCTTCTCTCCTGTGGATCAGCTGACCTCCTCTGAGAAAACAGAGTGGAGGCAGGGCTGTACTAAGCAACACTGGGCCATATCTTGGAGACACACTGTGCTGGCAACTGTTTGAGGAAGGTCACTCTCTTGGATAGTCAGCAGAAATGCAAACATTTCAATGAAACAACACATTTCTTTCCTCCAGAGATTTTACTTGTAGGGATGCATACCTACATGCACCAGTATGGATGGACATATTCTTTGCTCACTTGGTTTTATATATATATATATATATATATATATATATATATATATATATATGCCTGACAAATCTTCTATGCTCATCACTATAGGCCACAAAGAAAAAGTATACTTTGTAGCCATTAAGATAATATGATACACTTATGTATCATTGGGTGGGGGCTCTAAAACATATTATTACATGAAAAAATAAGTTGTTTCACATTACCATTTAAATGTTGACAGGAGATATATATCTCCTGGCAGATACATAAAATATTTCTAGACAGATATAATGGATCACTGACAAGTTTGGTTGCCTCTGTAGAGAATTCAGGGATTGGGTTAAAGAATGACCTGTTACTAAAGTTTTTCTTTACATATCTGTAGAATGGATTTAAAGTATTAGCAAGAACTAAGTGTGAGCACCAATCTCTCTCTCTCTCTCTCTCTCTCTCTCTCTCTCTCTCTCTCTCTCTCTCTCTGAGACAGAGTTTCTCTGTGTAGTTCTGACTGTCCTGAAACTAGCTCTGTAGACCTGGCTGGCCTTAAACTCACAGAGATCTGCCTGCCTCTGCCCCCGATTGTTGGGATTAAATGCATGTGCCACCACCGCCCAGCTCGTTTTTTATTTAAAAAAGGGAAAATAATCTACATATCTCAGTTTTATGTGCCTGTGTTTGGTCTCACTGGTGTCTGAACAATGATATTGTGGAGTACTGTTCAATTTTCTGTTGTTCTAACAAAATAACTGGGGCATTTTATAAGTAAAAGGCTTTGTGTAGCTCACAGTTCTGGTCATTTGCATCTGTGACTCCAGTGAGGGAACCAGAGCAGACAGGGAGCCTGTGTGCAAACATGAAAGGCCACATGGCAAGACCTGGGACAAGAGACTGGACAGCCAGGCTTGCTCTTGATATAATAATAAAATGTTTCAGAATCCTTTATGACCAGAGCTGACTCAGGCTCTTCAGACAGCATTAATCCATTTAGGAGGGGGAGCCCTCAGTGACCTAATTACTACCTCTTAGACCCCAACTGCTAAAGGTTCCACTCCCTCAACATTGTCCTTTTGTACCTGAATGTCTGGGAGCCAAACCATGTCCAAACACAGCCCCTGGAGTCTGCCTGTACCAGCCACGAAAGCTATTTTTTTTCGTAAATTACAAAGTCAGTCGTTGGCATGGAAGAAACATCAATACTTCAAAAACAGCAAGAGTTATAAATGAGCATTTCTCCTTACTACTTCTGGTTTATGAGACACCACAATTCTCTTCCAGATCCTACCTATCCAGACAGAAATTTAGCCAATCCACCTGTGCAGAGTCTTCTTGATGAAGTATGTTTTCTACACTCTGAGGGCTAGCGTCTGTGACCCCACAAGGATCAGGGTGCCCAGGCATGTGAGATGACAACAGTGTGGGAGACCCCCAAGTCTCCAGTAAGCCAGCCTCTTGCTCTGGCTTCTCTAGCCTGAGCCTTGTCTGCACCTGTCTCTTTCCCTCTCTTTATTGCTTCCTTTCTGGTAAACTCTCAGCCCCCTAAGACTGTGCTGCTCTGGACCCTCTTGTCTCTGCCTTCTTCATCTTGCAGACATGTGCATCTGTTTATTGCTTCAGATGACAGCTCTGAGCAGATAGCTCCATCTTACCTTCTCTCTTGAGGTTCTGCCCCACCCCCACTTTCACTTCTTTCCCTGTTTGACTTCACACACATTTCCACTCCATTCCCCCACTAGGCATTTTTTTTTTTTTAGTATTTATAAGATGCGTGGAACCAGATTTAATTGCTTGTCACAATCCTCTGGGAATGAATGGTGCAAAGGGGGACGTGGTGGCTCCACTTTCTGCTCTACTGTCATCATGTAAACGTTTAAAAGTTGATTGTCTCATAATTCTAAATTTTAGGAATGGCAGAAACCTCAAACTATTAACTTCCAAGAATCTACAAGGTGCACACCGCACTCTTCTTCAAGCCCAGGAAGAGCAGAGTGCATCTCAGATTTCCTGGATGGTCCTCCACCCACGTGAGTCCGAGACTGCAGCATCCCCAGCAGGTGAAAGTGGCGCCTGTGGCCTGGCATTTGTGAGATTGTCATGACTCACTGACTCTAGGAACCACCTCTTCACTTCACAGTCTCGCTACCGTGCATGAGTGTGTGCAGAGCTCCCCCCCACCCCCTTTAGGGTCCCACCTTTCACTTGATGAGAAAACTCCCCTCTCACTGGACCACTTGGGAAATTCCGTTTTTTCAAATTGCCATCTCTTATTTCCAGTGGATCATAAAGTAAATCTGTTTACACTGGTGATCTAAGCATGTACAGAACTTGACACTTTTCTCATTAGTTTATCCCAAATTACTATTTTTAGAGAAGAATTTTCACCTTGCTGGCCTTCTTCAACCCTTCACCAACACTAGCAGGCATTTGCCATAAGAAACAAAGGCTTGATCCCATAAGAAAAGCTCTCTGGTGACAATGAATTGTAGGTAATAGACCTTTGACTTTTGACTTTTTTTTTCCCCCTCTAATACCACAAAAGACCAGGATCTGATATGGTTCTCACACTCTGACATGTGAGTCCTGCCATGTTTTTGTGAGGTCTCTCAGGAATCCTGGGAACCAAGATGCACCTACTTACAGGGAGTGAATTTCTGCCAAATAGTCATCAAGTCCCTGGGTTTGAATTTTAACTCTGACTCCTTATAGATGGACGACCTGGTCAAGTTGTTTTACTCTCTTCTCTTGCTTATTTCCATGTCATGTATCAATCATATGGCCTTACACAGTCTGGGTGCACACTGTACCACGGAGCTCTATCTCACTTAAACTTTTGGATCCATTGTCCTCAATAGGAACAGTAACTCTTTCAGGCCATTGCAACATTGAAGCAAGGCAGCGCCAGAGGGCACCTGGCACAGTCCCCGGTACCCAGTGAATCACAGTGCAAGGCAGAGGATGCCAGACTGACTGAATTACATCCTCTCTCACCTGAGTTTCCCTGTTTTCAGTCCCTGAGTTTCCTCATCCATAAAACAGAATCGACGAGTCATAGTTGTAGACTTGGCAGGTTTTGATCTGGGGAACTTAAAGGGTATATTTCAGACATCGTCTGGAAATCTCTGGCTTGTTGAGTTTCCATTCTTCAGCCACAACTCTTCCTTCCAGGCAGATGTTCTCAGCTGAGAATAATTTGTTGCTTAAACTCTGCCTGAGTGGCTGCCCCAAGCAGTCGTGAAATCAAATTCTATTTTAGCAAGTTACATCTGCATCCCCCCCCCCAGCCAGCTTGCTGCTGTGTGAGCTGAAGCTAATGTAGGGACCCTGTGGTTCAGTGACCCACAGGAGGGAGCCATCTATCCGGGTAACTGAAAACACACGCACTACTCAACCTGTATGCTCTTGACTCAACAAGGCTTGCATTTAGCATGTGGCTTCTCTGAGTGGTTCCTCAGCTCTTGGGCCACTGAGACAAATTGTCCAGTTGCTGCTCCCTGCTAGGGTACTGTCTAAACTTCATTTGGATAAACTAATTTGCTAGGAGCCTCATTTTCTGGAATGTTGTGTTGCAGTTGATATAAATATAATGCCAATAATTGCACCTGGAGTTTTCTTTTCTTTAAAAGGTGTGAAAGAAATGAAAGAATTCCTCAGAGCACCACCTGAGAGAGAGAGCTCCTGATCCGACCCGAAAGCAAATTGTTTAACTGCAAAGTGGTTATGGTTCAGAGAAAAGATAATTATTATTATTCCCATCACCAGTCAAAATGAGAAAACTATGTCCATGTTCTTGAGCCTAGCTCCTCGCTTGGTGCCCTTTTGGGGGCACAGGCTGAGCTTGTTCAAATTAGTTTTCTAACGATGGTGGTAATCATACAATAACACAGTAATGATGCCTATCTTTTTTCCTACCTCCTTTTCCCTCCTCCCTTTTACTTCCCTATCTCAGTTGTTCCCTGTCTCCCTAAGTTCTGGGTACCTCTTTTACACTGTGGCTAGGCTGGAAGAGAAGCCTTACATCCATCAGAAGGTCCACAATGTCAGAAAGTCCCAGTAGGAGAATTTTTTTATTTGTAAATTACTGCTTAACTCTTTAAAACTGTTTGTATATTTCTGCATTTCAATAAGTCCTTGTTGAGAACATGGTTCCTAATCGAGTTTTCAGTTAGGATACAACATGATCTGTTGTTGAGATAAGAAAGCAAGGGCACGGGAGGGAAGCTACCTGTGCAGGGTTTCCATGCAGCAGGCAGCATGCTTGACTTCTGGTTTCCTCCTTTGCCTTAATTATTGCAGCAATCAAGGTGGATCTCACTGGTGTCAACGTAATGTTACAATTTAGACAGAGGCTGCACCCAGCTAGTAGCCCTCTTTCAGAATCCCTTCTCTGAGAAGAGGTGTTTTGTTATAGGCACTTTTCCCTGAGTCTGACTGGCCTGGCTTTCCACCCCCATCTCCTCTCTCATTCCCTCTGCACTCTTCCGCAACCTGATTCCTGCCCTCCATTCCCATCCCAGGCCTGACTAGCCAGTTCTCAGCTAGGATCTTGTTTGATAATTGGCTCCGTGGAGACTGAGGAGAGAGAAGGGGGGCCACTGTAGAGAAACCTACTTGTTTCTGCCCTTGGAGTTAAAAAAAAAATCCCTGGGAAAATCTCATTGCATGCATTGGGGATGTCAAATTGGAAGGCCCCCGGGTCTTGTTTTCAGGGTTCTGTGAACCCTGAAATGGATTGTCAGGATCCAGTTCTCCAAACTTATAGCTTGTAACACATCTCCCTTCTTGGTTTCCTCAACATCTGCTTCTCCTTCCTTGGCTCCAGGCCCAGAAGCAAAGCTGTGGGGTCTGGATTAAAGCAGGCTAGAGAGCAGAGTTCTGCTTCTCTGACAGTGGAAGGGCACTGGGCACAACCATCACCAAGTGCCCAGCCTTCGTATGGCTCATCAGCCGCTCGTCACTGTGTGAGTTTGAGCACAGCTTGGCGCTGTCAGTTGAAATAGCACCAGCCGGTAAAGGTGTTTTCATACCCACTGGCTTGTTTCTGTATTTCCTCCCCTGCTTTCGCAGGAGGGCTCTGGACTCTGTCAGAATTTCAGCAGAAATTCCACGGCAGGGCACACATTTGTAACCTAGCCTTACGATCTGGCTTAAGCTAATTAACTTCGGGCCTCTTCTCTGTCTCCTTGTTTTTTTGCATTTCTTCCTTCTCCCTCGTTTCTTCGTAGGAAGGAATTGCCAGAGACGCTGCAGTTCCCAGATGCACACAGCATCCCCGCAGCATAACACAGAATATCGGCCCCCACACATGGACAGAGGTGGCAGAACTTGCCTTGCGGAGCTCGCCCAAGAGGGTGAGCCTCCCAGGTGAGCGTTCTGATTCATTTGATATTACCAATTAACCCTCCAAAGCCATTTACCTAATGTACACATCAATGAGTAAACCACACTTTGTACATCACAAACCTGCAGCTTCAGAGGAACATAGGGTGTTCCAGACCAGGACGGCCAGTGACAGGACACTGATAATGCATTGACTGTACAAACTAGCAGCAGAGGGTGGCATAGCTGTATAGCTTAGGCTCCGAAAGTCAGATGGAACTGAAGTCAGGCCCCAAGCACAATTATTTTCTAGCTCTTGCAAAAGTTACCTAAGTTCCACTTTTCTCCCCTGGAGAATGAAGTCCCTGATAAGCAAAGTCACAGTATTGTGAAGGCGACAAAGTGACAGGTGTCACACTAAACTTCCTCACCCCGTAGGGTAGTCAGGCAGCCAGATTTAAGTTTGATCTTTGCCTGACAATGACCGTTTCATTTCAAGGGTGTCAAGTTGTCTCCCTAAGAGTTGAAGACTCCTAGATAGTTCCATGATGACAGTTTGGACCCCAGAGAACAGGACAGTCCACGGGAATTGCTGGCAGTTAGAATTCAAGCATTTTGAACAACCAGTTTCAGTGGCTGCAGAAGTATTCACTAACTCAAGGAAGTAAGACAAGTACTGCCATGGTAGCCCATCCCTAGGGACCTGCCTGACTAGACAAGCCAGGATGACCATTCGTCAGATCGCCAACGGCTTGCAAACAGGGACCCTATGGTTGGCAAACAGCTCATTGTCCCTCAGTTCAGAAGTACTGTCCTCTAGAGGTATTGCTGTTATCCACCTTTGAAGACAGCCCGTCGAGACCTGTTACCTGAACAGAAGGTCACAGTGTGGAGTTAGCAGAGTCCAAATGAACAATGCCTGCCTTCCCGCATCTCTTTTCCAACAGAGTCCTTTGAGTTCTCCCTCCATTCCCCTCCCTCCTGGGAAGACATTTGTCTTCAGAGGCTTGCAATGAGGCATTTGCCAGTACACCCAATCTGACATATTTTGCATATGCTCCGAGAAGCAGAGGCTAAATTACGCTGGTGAGTTATTAAAAACAGCTCTCAACGCTATTATTATTTATTGCATTTCCAATTCTCAGCAGCAGCTGATTACACTGCTTAATCTTGCACTTTTTAAAGAATTTCCCACCCTGAAATGAATTCTCCCCACAATGAATGAGCGAGGTCAGCCACACTGAGCCCCCCTGAGGAAAAGACAGCTTAGGTTCTGGGAAGAGGTGTGAGTCCACCTTGGTCCCCCCAGAGCTGGAGTCCCCCACTTCACATGCGAACAGTCTTCTCTCCGTGTCTCCAGAAGAAACTCCTCCAATTTGAGGTCTCACGGGCAGGTCCTTTTACCCCGTGTCTGTCACTGCCACCTCTAGCTGCTGCTGCTGCTTCTTGGATCTTGTTTCTTCTCGCCTCCCTTCTCCAGCCCAGCCCCTATCTCCTGGGTTCGGTCATCACCTCGGCTGCTTTTTTCCCAGCACTGGTCCCTGCCTTTCTTTCAGGTTTCCCGCATGGGTTTATTAGCCAGAGCACTAAGTCTGCCTGGATTTTCTCAGCCAACCCCATTTCCTTTCAGGCTCAGCTTAGGGGCTGTGTTCTTTGTGTAGCCTCCTGGTCAGGTATAGGAGTTTTCCTTTTGCTTCCAGGAAGCCCCAAGCTTATGCCCATTGTGAACATAACATTCTGTTCTGTTGGTGAGTAGTCAGGTGACTCTTATTATATGGTCAGCTGATTGAGAACAAGATAGAGCGAAGGTGTTTAAGTTCCCATCATGGAGCCTAACACAGAGTCAGTGCTTCTGGGATGAAGAAGTCCCACACTGCAATCAGTGTAGGGAAGTAGGAAGAGAAGAACTTTTTTCTAAAATTAGATTTATTTTTAAAATTTAAGTGTGTGTGTATGTAGGTGTGTGTGTGTGTGTGTAGGTTTCTGTGGAGGCCAGAAGAGGTTGTCCAATGCATAAGAGCTGGACTTGTGACAACTGGTGGTTTTAAGCCGCTTTATGTGGGTAGTGGGAACCAAACTCTGGTCCTCTGGAAGAACAAAAAATGCTCAAACTGCCAACCCATCTCTCTGGCCAAGAGCAAAGCTTTTGAATTGGGCATTAACTAATTAATTAGTCCACACATGCAGTGCCTATGTACTGAGCATCTTTTATGAACCAGACTCTGTGTTAAGCACCAGGGATACATGGTTTAATGCATATGGCCTAGTGGGGGAGACATCCACGACTCAAGTAATAGCACAGCGATATGATAATCGGCTGTGACAAGAAAGATACTGTGAAGGAAAGATATTCAGAGCAGGGACAATAGAAACCTCAGGACAAACACAGGCTGGAAGGAATTTGTGTAAAGAGTTTAAATCCAGATGCCTTCCTTGAAGTGATGTTTTGAGTTAAGAATGGCAGATAAATAAGCTTTAACTAGATGAGAGGTGTTGCAAGAACTTTGAATCAAACGCTCATGTAGCACCCGAGGAAGGTGGGAGCTGAAGTTGAAATGGTGTCTAGGAGTGGATGGAGACAAGAGGAGCCATGACAACAGATAGAACTGCGAGGGCTTTTGCATGCAGGGTCGGATGTATGGAGCACTGTAGACCGTACAAAGGATTTTTATTTTTAGGCTGAGAAAATGGGTTTGTAGCTCATGTGTGTGTGTGTGTGTGTGTGTGTGTGTGTGTGTGTGTGTGTGTGTGTAGAATGTCCACAAGACAGAGAACAGAGTATAGGGAATCAGAGCACACAGAGATTTGATAGTATATAATACAGACAGCCTCAAATGTCACAGTGGCAAGGTCCAGTTAGCGACTACAGGAATATGTGGAAGTGGGCAGCCTTCCAGAGGTCAGTTAGGACATATCTGGGCTATGTGCCAGGTTCACAGGTCTTCTCTAAGACACTCACTTCTAATGCAAGGTGTGGAAGGGAAGGGTCAGCCTTTCCAGAAGCCAGCTGCACTCAGGAAACCTCTACTTCAGAGAGGGAAGATCCCGTGGGCCACAGCCAGGCTCAAACTGACTCTGAAACAAATAGATGTGCCCTAGAGTAAAGAGCTGGAGAATGTGCCGGCATTGAAGATGCTGCCTCTAACTTCTAGAGTTGGGGAGCCAACCCTTATCTGTACATTCTGTCTCTAACTTCCTTGTTTTGGAAGTCAGTTGAGACACATAGTTACTTGATTTACTACTTTGGGAACAAGGGGAGCTTGGCAGGTCATCTGGTTCAAATCTCCATCCATCCATCCATCCATCCATCCATCCATCCATCCATCCATCCATGCATGCACCCATCCATCCATCTATGCATCCATGCATCCATCCATGCATCCACACATGCATGCATGCACGCATCTATCCACCCACCCATCCATCCAACCGCTATTCAGAGAAAACTGTAGGGTAGCCTAGAAGCAGTTTCTTCGATCCAGATACAGCACGTATTTTGTCCTGGTCCACATCTGTCCATATGGGTTAGTATCTGTCAGCTGTTGTCCTGGGGTGGAATAAGGCTCAGTTTTCAACCTCACAGTTCTGCTCCTTCAGTTGTTGGGTTGCTGAATTGGAGCCCCAGCAAAACCCTGCATTCTTTTCCCCTGGTTTAATTGGCCCATTATTTTAAACTTTTGTAGATAAGGGAATAAAAAGTCAGTGGAATATTGTATTCATCACACTCAAATTAATATGCTTCATTACCACAAAGACAAGGAGCACAGTTGCAATATTTTCTCGAAACTTTTAATTGAACATAGCACGCGCGGTGGGGTGGGCAACAGCGGATGCTGTTTTTCACTTTCCCAAAACGTGTGCAGCTTGTGATCTGCTCATCTCATTAGCGTTAATTACGAACTAAAATAAAATGGCATTTAACACTGTGCTGAGACTTTAATTAAAGCTAAACCTTCCTACCCAGGAGCTCTCTGAAGTCCAAGATAGTTATCCCAAAGTGGTGCAACCTTCTGCCCTGCCAGTGGGATCCCCACACTTACTCTATCCCCTGCTACTGGAGGGATGCTCCCTCCGTCCAGCCCTTCTCCATCCATCATCCACCCATTATCCACCCACCACCATCCATCATCGAGCATGCATCCATCCACCCATCTTTTCAACAAATAAACCTTCAATGAGTTCTGGGGGAAGGAAACGAGTATTTGTTCAGTGCCTACTATATTTATCAGTTCAAACACATCAGATGCAGCCCAATACAACCCCAGAACGTAGGAAATATTCAAGTGGTAGACAGCAATAGTGCATATGTTACCTTATTTAACATACTTAGACAATCTCATTGTAATCCTCTGAAGTGAGGGGAAATTGTCATTGTATTTACTCTGCAGGAAGTGAAACCGGGACTCAGAGAGGCGAGACAATTTACCCCAAATCATATTGGTTCCATGTTTATCTCTTTTACAATACTGAGCTGGGAAGATTATTCTGGACTACCCAAATTCATTCATTCCACAAACGCATACCTCTTTCCTGAGTGCTAGGGCCTTCACTAAGGTCTGGGACAACTTATTCCAAGTGCTCCCAGGTTCAGATGAGTGGGCTGGTCAATTGGATGATATAGTGGATTCTGCAGGGTGGCCGTGGAATGTGACGCTGGGGTCACAAGACCCAGCTTGGGGGGACTCTTTAGAGGGAGGACTAGTAAAATAATTTTGTCTAGCATTCCTAGTGATGATCTAACCAGAAAGTGGCCTAATGCTCTTCCAGAGTCCCAGGCATCCCCAAGTCCAGTCGCCCAGTCACCAGCATCAGCAGGGCATATCTAGGGAGACTCCAGGAATCACTTGGACACCCAGCCCTCACGGCATGGCACAGACTGACCCTAGCCCTCGGCTGTCTGCCACTGACTCTGCAGATAACACTGCATGTTTACGTCCTATCCTTCCCTTTGTAGGGAAGTGCCAAGTACGAAGGTGGCATCGTTTTCCTCTCCTCTTTGCCCGCAGTCCACAGTCTCATACTGGAGGGAAGCAATGATTTCTGATATGACCAGGAATGAGGAGATTCCTTAGGACTGACTAGGTGCTTAGATAACAGCCCACTGACTGACAAGGACAGACACAGGCAAGCCCTTTGTTCTTCTTCTTCTTCTTTTTTTTTTTTTTTTTTTTTTTCGAGACAGGGTTTCTCTGTGGTTTTGGAGCCTGTCCTGGAACTAGCTCTTGTAGACCAGGCTGGTCTTGAACTCACAGAGATCTGCCTGTTTTTTTTTTTTTTTCGAGACAGGGTTTCTCTGTGGTTTTGGAGCCTGTCCTGGAACTAGCTCTTGTAGACCAGGCTGGTCTTGAACTCACAGAGATCTGCCTGCCTCTGCCTCCTGAGTGCTGGGATTAAAGGCGTGCGCCACCACCCCCCGGCAAGCCCTCTGTTCTGTGCCAGATGGTAGACGCGTCACCTGGGCTCAATATTCTTACCTGGTGCTATTCCTCCTTCCTAGCCAGCATCTGCAAGACACTCTGCAGAGAGTCTCCTGCACAGAGGTCCGCCCTTCTTAAACTTGAACTTCAGCTATTAAGTGCTTGGGTTCTTTGGCTACTAATAACTATTATAATAAGAACAGCCTTTACTTACCAGCCGCTCTTGTCCACTCTTTATGGACATTATCTTACTTAATCCTTGGAGCCCAGGAAAGTCAG
The DNA here is from genome assembly GCF_014885135.2 of Alexandromys fortis. Taxonomy (NCBI): domain Eukaryota; kingdom Metazoa; phylum Chordata; class Mammalia; order Rodentia; family Cricetidae; genus Alexandromys; species Alexandromys fortis. The sequence goes on along the minus strand of NW_026067912.1, from coordinate 12,609,872 downwards.
GTCAGCTATGGGTCACAAGCAAGTGTGTTCACTTGTCTTCAAAGTCCAATGGACTCTTCCTGACTTTTGGCCTCTTGGGGCCTGTGAGGGAGGCGTCCAGAACTCGGAAACAGAAAGACCCACCTGACTCCTCCAGCTGCAGCTACTGGAGCAGAAGGCTAGGCATCTCATCATTCCTGGGATACACTTAGCTCTGGCCGAGATCAAGTAGGAAAACACGAAAGGACTTCTCAAGAGCCAGCATCTAAGGGCTGGAAAGATTGATCAATGATTAGGAGCACTTGTTGCTCTTAAGGGGGATCTGGGTTCAGTTCCCAACACCACGTAGCAGCTCGTCACATTGTAACCGAGCTCCAGGAGGTCCAGTGTCATCTTCTGGCCTCTGTAGGCACCAGGCACATATGCAATGCACTTCTATACATGTAGGCAAAACACTCACACATGTAAAATGTGTGTGTGTGTGTGTGTGTGTGTGTGTGTGTGTGTGAGAGAGAGAGAGAGAGAGAGAGAGAGAGAGAGAGAGAGAGAGAGAACATTTGGCAGAAGGACCTTGGGGGAAATACTCCAAGATGTCAATGATAGCTTTCTCTGCCTCGAGTTATGAGGGATATTTCCAATATTTCCATCTTTATTCCTCTCCATACTTGCAAAAGAATTTTCCACAATGAATATGGCTTAGCTTCTTACCTAATAAAGGAAGCAAAACAAATAACAGTCCATGATGGAAATTATCGCAGGATTAGGTTCCTTGGAGAAAAGACTGACTCCAGGGATTAGGCAGAAAATTTGCAAGAGGCGCTTAGAGCATTGTGTGGTACAAGAAAGCAAGGAAGTTCTCAGACAGACAGACAGACAGACATACAAATCCCGCAGTGTCAGAGTTACACAAAGTGATGTAAGTGCAAACTGAAAGAGCTCTCTATAGCCTGCAGTGGGATAATTCAAACAACGTAAAATAGTATTATATCATGGCTCTAAGTATTAATGTAAACATCCATGAGCCTATAACAACATAAGAAAGGCATCAAATAGAAGTCCAGAAACTTAGGTAGATGCTCTGCCCTCAGTTAGGGGGTAATGAAGCCTCACTCCTTCCCTGTGAGCTGACGTAGAATGACTTCCTTGGAGACTGGAACATATTCCCTCACCAGGGTCCAAGGTCACCATCAGCAGAGGGGAGTCAATATCAAGAGTGTGAGCCTGGCAAACTGTGGGAGATGAATGACATTTTGCCTCTGTGTTCTTCCTTCCCAAATCTCAGATTAATCAAGATGGGTATTTCAGAGAAAACTCAGTGGAGAGACGTTCTGAAAACCATCTACAGAATTCCTCCTGGGTACATCCACCAAGGAAATGAAGTAGCAAGGCATAGAATTCCTGGCATGTGCATGTTTATTGCAGGGTTATTCGCAATATGGGATCATTCTAGAGACTCAGAAATGAGTGTGTGTGAGGGAATAAAGAAGGTGTTTCTCTCACACACACTCATACGCACGCATACACGCATGCCGGGATACTGGTCAGCCATTAAAAATTGGCATTTGCAGCAATATGGATGGAATTAGAGGACATCATGTTAAGTGAAATCACACAGACCCAGAAAAACAAAGATTATATGTCTGTATATGATGCCTGTGTCTGTCTGGGAATAATGTCTGTGTCCTTGTATGATCTCTGTATCTGTCTGTGTAAGATGTCTTTATCTGTCTGTGCATGGTCTGTATCTATCTGTGTATGATGTCTGTATGTTTGTATCTGTGTATGATCTCTGTATACGTATGTATATGATGCCTGTATATGATGTCTGTGTCTATCTGTGTATAATGTCTGTATCTGTCTGTGTAGGATGTCTGTATGTTTGTATCTGTGTATGATCTCTGTATATGTATATGCATGATGTATGTATCTGTCTATGTATAATGTCCACATCTGTTTGTGTATGGTGTCCGTATCTGTCTATGTATAATTGTTAGTATGTGTCTGTATATGAGATCTGTATCTGTCTGTATATGATGTCTGTATCTGTCTGTCTAGCATATGTAGCTAAAACCCAGAACCTGGTTGTAGACTAGAAGTGACAAGAGGTTGGAAAAAGTGTAAGGGAGTTAGAAGGCAGATAGAGAGAGGGTAGATTTGATCTTATGCTGTAGTATACGTTGAAACATTAGTGTGAATCCCATTAATGTATACAGTGATATATGCTTTAAAAAAACATATTCAGTGCCAGGCATTGGTGGCGCACGCCTTTAATCCCAGCACTTGGGAGGCAGAGGCAGGTGGATCTCTGTGAGTTCGAGGTCAACCTGGTCTACAAGAGCTAGTTCCAGGACAAGTTCCAATGCTACAGAGAAACCCTGTCTCAAAAAAACAAAACAAACCAAACTAAACAAACAAACAAAACATATTCATGGACACCTCAAGAAATCAAGAAATGTACTTTGAGACAAAAGAACAGCCAAAGCCAAATATCTACAGAATGCCTCCTTACAACTGTCAAGGTCAGGAGTGGAGAGATGGCTCAGTGGTTAAAAGCACTGGCTGCTTTTCCAGGGGATTCGGGTTTAACTCCCAGCACTGATAGTTCACAACCCTCTGTAACTGCAATCCCAGGGGATCTGATGCCTTCTTCTGGCTTCTGTGGATACCAGGCACATATTTGGTGCACAGGCACACACACATGCAGGCAAAACATCCTTACACACTAAAAAGAAAAAGAGAAAACTGTCAAGGTCACAAAAATGAAGGAAGAGCAAAGAAACTCATCCAAAAGAAGCCTGAGGCTTGACTCCTGACTGTGAAGTAGAGAAAGGACAGGAGGTGAAAATGAAGGTGTTATAAATTAGATCTAAACGTTAGTTCATGATACTAGTATAGCATTTATCCGTTACTGTGGCAGGGCTAACCTAGGCAGGGCAAGAGAGCCTGCAGTTTTACTGTAAATACAAAGATACTTTCAAATGAAATTTAGATTGAGAAATGAGGTAGGAATAGTCTTGTAGTAGAATCTGAAGCACACCTCAAAGGCTTAGGACTTGTCTGGCCCTGCTCAGCCTGTTCCAACCTGTACCCCGCCTCCCCAGGAAAAGTCAAGATTTCTGCATAACTGGAAGTGGGCAAGGTTATGTGTCTAACTGGCTCTCCCCAAGTCCCACCGACGTCTCCTGGCAGTTAGATTCATTAACTTGGCATTTTCTAATGATTAACACTGATCAATAACCCACTGGGTCTGGTCCTTAAATCAATTGCCCATTAATGAGAATGAAAGGGCCATTTTATTATCGGAGTCCAGGACCTTTTGCAGAAAAGGCTTCTGGGGGTTTGAGGCTTCTGTTCCCTTTGCTGCATAGGATAATTTAAATACATGCTTGCTCTCTCAAGCCATGTGCCCAAGATCAGAAATTGTAGGGAAAGATTTCTAGGAAATGGTCCGAGATTCCTCTTAGTGAGACTCTCAATGCTACAGGTGGATGGGTGTCCGCTGATGTCCCGTGTATCAGTTCTTGTCCCTGGGGTGGCATTACTGAGAAGTAGGGAAGCTTTTGAGAGATGGGATTGAATGGGAGGTCCCTAAGTCATTGGAGATGTGCCCTTGAAGTGGGTGGTGGCCGCGGAGTCAGAATCTTCCACAACTCTGATCGTTCTCTTTCTCATTGCTTCCTGGCTTGAGTGGTTTGTCCTGTCACTTTCTCCGTGTGATGTGTGATCCCAGCCAGAGATCCCCAGTGCAAGGACTGCCTAACTTAGGATCGGGAAGTGTGAAGCAAGCCCAAAGCCCTGTCTATCTTTGTAAGTGACTTGCCTCATGTATTTCATTACAGCGGTTCTGATATGACTACTGAAGTGAATGAGTTAAGTAAATGTTACCGAGGACGTGCCATGTGTTCTGGCCACTGCTAAAGTGGCATCCCTCAGAAAGACCCCCTGTCTAGGATGGTCACATGATCTGGCCACTGCTTTACTTTTCTTCATCATATGAGATGCACGCCAAATGCTTCTGAATAAAAGAGTGCTAGGGGGTGGTGAGGTCTTGGACCAGAGTAGTGTGAGAGGCTTGACTCCAACCCTGATGTCTCTGGAAGAGACATAGACGGGGCTGGAGGAGAGATGAGAAAGATCTAGGAAGGGTGTGGAGACAGTATAGAGAAGAGCAAGAGCTAATCATCTCAGTGATCTGGGCAGCTGTGACGGTGGCAGCAATGGGACCTGGACAGGCGGGAAGGAGCGGATTAGAGGGTTGTCACAGACTCTTGAAAGGCAGACTAGCCATTTCAACCGGCTGGGTGTGCACGAAGCAAGGAGCAACATCAAGAGGACTGATCGAGCTCGGGTACCAGGATCTCAGCGGAGAAGTTCACCAGAGCTGGGAACAGTCGGGAAAGGAGCTGACTTAGAAGATGACCTGAAGCCGGGTGATGGGGTCACCACATATCCTAAGGAGGAAATCCAGAGTGATGTGTGAACTGGAAAGTGTACAGACATGTGAGATGGTGTCCAGTGGGAGGTGGGAGGGGTCAGGGTAAGTCCTGATGTCAACATTACTTGGCTTCATTCTTCCCCTTGGTTGATGTGGTGGGAGGATAATCTGTCCACGTGACCCTGACAAGTTCAAGTTGCAATGACTCAAGGAGGTGGTTTAAAGACTAAAATTTTGTTGTTGTTGTTGTTGAGATAGAGGCCCAGGCAGGCCTTGAACTCATAGTAATCCTCTGGCCTTAACCTCCTGAATGCTGTCATCACACCAACCTAAAGGCTGAGATTTAAAAATCCATTATTGCAGGGTCCAATCTTGTTCTACTAGTGGCTGTGTGACTTCTAGATTTACGTGTCCTCCTGGAGCTTGTGGTTGGCTGCATCCTGCTGGCATGGTTTTCCAAGGCTCAGACAGGATGAGGCAGGATGACATTCAGAAGCTCACCAGAGTGCTTTGCTTGGTGTTTTCTTGTCCTTTGACCTTTCTGGGGCCTGCAGTAGTGATGGTGCTTCAGGGGAGGACAAGATTATTAGGACAACACCAAGAAGAGGAAAGAACACTGATCGAGACCCAGATTCTAAACTTTGGAATGGACTTTGCAACCCGTGTTTTTGGTTTTCCAAACCAAGTTCCCGAACTGCTCAACTTGTAAGGCACATGTCTTAACCAGAGCTCCTGAGAGCAGTTGAGGACACGTGTGACAGGCTCCCCTTCTTTGAAGGCTGAGGAAGAGGGGGTCTGGACAAAAGAGGAGCTAGAGAGGCATGCTGGAGTGTTTCTGGACTTGCTTTCCCTAGGTTACCGTAAGGCTTACATACGTGGCCTTCGGACAATGGAACCCTCCCTTGGCCTTTGTAATTCAGGATGTGCATACCAAATCCTCTCTCCTGTGCACCTTGGTAGTGATAATTCTCCTATCTCTCTCCTCTGCTCAGGGGGTACTGTGGTGAGAGGAGGTTGTCCTATTACCTGTATCGGAGAGGAGATGCCTCTGGCAGCTAAGGATCTTCTGCAAAGGGGTCAGAAGAGAGCAGAGAGAGCATCCATGTCTGTAAAGGCCTTGCCATTAAACACAGAGGGGGATGGATGGAGCAATGCTCCAATTCTGACAGTGATGCGCATGGCTGCATCTTCCCATGGGTGCCAATGCCAGGGCACCAGCAAGTTCTCTGGGAGAAGAGCTTGGAAAGAAAGCACTGAGCAAGTCACAAAATTTCTGCTTGGCTTATTCCAAGTATGCTAGAATTCAAATGTCCACAGAATAGAGGCTCAGGAATAGAAGTGACCCTTCTAGCGCACTTGCGTCAGGGCCATGACATCTGACCCGTGATCTGTGTTTGCTCAGTGGTGGCTGTTGTCATTTGATGGTAGAGTTGAGTCTTCTCCTGACTAGACTTGGGGGTCTTATCCTAAAGCTCAGGAATGTCTTCAGTTAGGTTAGGGTGTGAAACTGGGGGAGGACCCTGATGAGGAGATGCCTATATTCAACTGCATGACATGTAGTCTAAGACTTCTTTACTCATACATATCTCAAGAAACCATGGACAGCTGTGTCTTCATGATTCTCCAGTTCCTAGAACCTTGATGCTAGCTGGTATCTCCTTATTTACATTCGGGGTGGGGGAAGGCAGACATCTTGGTTTAGGACAGACATGAAGGTATGATAGATGTGACATTGATGGAGGAAGGTCATTGGTTAAAAAATAAAGAAACTGCTTGGCCCTCATAGGTTAAAACATAGGTGGGTGGAGTAAACAGAAAAGAATGCTGGGAGGAAGAGGAAGTAAGCTCAGATGCCAGGCTGCTGCTCTCTGAGACAGACGCCATGCAGCTCTCTCCAGGGCAGACGCGATGCAGCCAGCCACCAGGTCAGACATGCTGAATCTTTCCTGGTAAGCTCACCTCGTGGTGCTACATAGATTATTAGAAATGGGTTAAGAGGCTGAAACTAATGGGCCAGGCTGTATTTAAAAGAATACAATTTGTGTGTTGTTATTTCGGGGTATAAGCTAGCCAAGCGGCCAGGAGCCAGGCTGTAGGAAGAGGCCCGCAGCTCCCACAACATGACATTGTAAGTTACCTGAGTCTGTGTGCTTGTGTGGATAAATACTCATGTGTTTCCATGTTCACGGACATGCAACATACTTAAGTGCAACCACACATCACACAGAAGACTCATATGTAGCTCACAGTGTGCTTCATATAGGTGACTCCCACATGCCTCACATGTGTGACTCTAGTGTTAGCTGACCGCCACCCTGAAAGTCAACTACATACTGTCTTTTCTCTACCTCCTAGTTGCCATGGGAACCCTCCACTGGACCTAGCTCTGAGGAGTCTCTGTGTGGCTCTCACTTGGTTCTTTTGCTAAGTGCATATCCCCTTGTGCATCACTGACTGTGTGCTGCCTCTGTGTCTAGAACATCAAGCAAAGGTGGAGTCAGCACGGCCCTCTGCTGGGGGTAAAGGCAGGGAGCTGTGGGGGTGGGCTGGAGGACTGATCAAGAGCATGGGGCTGCACCTTGGTTGGACCACGTGAGGAGGAATCCCCTCTTCTGTCTTCCCCCATTTCCTTGGTGCCTCTCATCTGCAGATAGACACCAAAGAAGGTCTGAAATCTGGGTCCGTGTAGAATAATGGCACTATGACAGGGACAGGAGCTGGCATAGCAACCTGTTCCCCTTGCCTGAGGTCCTTAGCTGCTACCCAGCTAGTCTAGGCGGAGGAGAATCTCATTAGCTTGGCCTCTCCTTCCAGAAGCCATAAATCAAAGTGTTATGGTCTCAACCCCAACCGGCACCACAATGTCAATTACTTTTAAGCAGACAAATGAGTATTTTGTAAAAAATCATTCTCCTTTAAATATTAAGGGGGTGGGGGCTTTTCCATTTTCCTCCATGTGACTTTTATTATGACTTGAGGGCAAAGACTTCCAATTTCAGGATGGAAATCAATGAGAAACATGATCGAATTTCGGAAACACGGTGTTAGAGCCCACGGTTTTGAACTGCGTCCGGAATTCCAAAGGCTGTGTTTGTCTATCTCCGCGACACACACTGACTTTCCGAGCTCACTGAAGCCAGTATTCCCTCACAGCAGAGGGGCCACAGCTTTGTGAGGACAGAGACGTCTTGAGACAAGCACATTTCTGTGTAACCACGTCTGTGACTTGTGGTGAAGAATGAACGAACCCAGCTCAAGGGGAGAGAGAGGGAGAGAGAGAGAGAGACTCTGACCATTTAAACTTGGGAGCCCTAAGGGGTCAAGAAAACAGTCCCGGGTATGATGTCTGGGAGATGGGCTGGTAAGTGAGAAAATGGAAGCGATCCTCACAGGACAATGTTTCTCTCAAAATCAAAGTTCTCAACAGAGGACAGGGAAAGCCAGATGTCTTGTTCACAGCCAGTTCTGAATAAAAGGCAAACGCTCCCTGAATTGTTGGTCCTCGCTGCCCTCACCTTGATAAAGTTTTGAAATTTCAAATCCGTAAGCTTTTAGGAGACATCTTGCTATAGAAAGTGGGGGAAAGAGGGGAGAGACTTCTCCAGAAAGTGCCATGGCCCTCCTCTCTGTAAAGCAGGATTTCAGATGTGTTTTGCTTCTTGACAGTTCTCTGCCCCTCTCGTTCCCCCAGGAATCACACTCGGTGCTCACATCAAGACCCAGGTCCTGTCTTCTCCCTCACATCCCCCCTGCGTCCCCCTCTGCCTGCCCACACTTTTGTCCCGAATTGCTTTACGATACCCTGCATGTTTCTTGTCAGGCTTTGGAATCTTCAGCTTCAACTTTCTTCTCCACTCCTGCCAGCTCTTCAGAGAAACTTCCAAGTCCCTCAGCTCCCAAGACCTCTAGAATTCTAAGTGGACGTAGTCTCTGGGAATCCCTGCCAAGACCTGGTAGGAAATGTGCTATTTGGCTTGCTCCTCGTTAGAATCTGGTACTGAAGAACAGAGTTCCACTGAGGCCTCAGAACTTGCTGGGCAACCCTGGCCTTCAGCAGTATGATGCTCTGGGCTCTGGCCTTCAGTCTCAGGACAGCTGTGGCTTTCGGTTAGAGCAACCTATCCTCCCTGCCTATGTCTCTAAACCTTATGTGCACAGCCCCATCATAAAAAAAAAAAAAGTTGCTGTTTGTCATTGCTTCTGGACCCTGACTCCTATTAAGATAGTCTTTTCCCAGGGCTGGAGAGATGACTCAGTGGTTAAGAGCACTGGCTGCTCTTCCAGAGGTCCTGAGTTCAATTCCCAGCAACCACATGGGGTGGCTCACAACCATCTGTAATGAGGTCTGGCGCCCTCCTCTGGCATGCGGGCATACATGGAGGCAGAACATTGTATACATAATAAATAAATCTTAAAAAAAAAAAGAAACTCTTTTCCCTATCTTTACTTCCCCTCTTCAGTTGGGCCAGTTCAAAACACAGAGTGTCCCAGGCAGGGTATCTGACAGGCAGAATGCACAAACACCAGCAAGTGTGACTGGCCTTTGTTTTCAAAAGTCCCAGAACCCAGAAATGGGGAAGGATGTGAAGCCAAGACAAAAAAAGAAAAAAAAAACCTTAAGTACAGGCATGGGACGGTGGGAAGGTTACCCATCACCTTTCCTGAGAAATGGGCATCAGTGAGAAGAGGTAACGAGATAGAAAGACCGAGAGAGCTGGGAAGACCTCCAATGGAAAATAAAAACACAGAGTGCCGAGGGGCTGGGGGTTTAGGCAGCCTTAGACCTCACACTTTCCAGGCGGGGCAGCAGGCAGAAAACAGAGTGGTCACTTGTGAGTGGCTGTGCTCAGAGAATAGTACGTCTCCCAACAGTGTGCTAGGTAGGAGGTGGGTGTGGGTGAATGGGATGGGGCGGGTAACTCAACATTGGATGGAAGTGACTTGCTCCTATGGGAACTTCTCAGAACCTCGGCATCACCCGATGATTTTTTTTTTTTTTTTTTTTTTTTTACCAAATTGGATATAAGGGTGGCCCCAAGGAAGCTGTGGTCATGTCTATTTTAGAGAGCGCTGGAGCCAAGGGACACCTGTACTGTCCTTACCTGCCACTCCAGGCAGACACGAGAGGAAAGGAGCTCTTCTTTGTCTTACTTCCCAGCCTCCAACTCATGATCAAGACCACATGGTGCTACAGACTCCAAGGTTAAGTCTCTGCCCCTCTGGAATCTGGGCTGCTACGGCTGCCTTGGACCATAGATTACAGTGACGTAGTGTGTGGCCGCCTGTGACATTTTCATCGACCACTAAGTGGATTTAGGAGACACACTGTTGAGTGTATGTTTGGGGGGGGGTGTATCCAGAGTCTTTTAACTAAGCGGGGGAGTCCTGCCCTGACTGTGGGCAGCACCATCCCGTAGGCTAGGATCCTGGACCGGGGAAGGACCAAGAAGAACGTGAACAGGGCCCCGGCATTCATCTCTCTCTGTTTCCTGATTGGGCACACAAGTGACTAGTCACTTCCTGTCTGCACTACCTCTCCTTCCCAAGCACAGTGACTGTGTCCTACTAAACAATGGGTCAAAACAACTCTTCCACCCTCAACTTGCTTCTTGCCAAGTATTTGGTTATGGCATCGAGAAAACACACTGGTTATGGGTTTGGCCATTTAAAGGGGATTAGTGGCTTCTGTGCTGGTCTCTTGGAGTCCAGAATTGCTACATATAAAGCCAGACTTTAAAACTGGAGCAATTCCTTGGAGACTGGGTAATACAGCTTCTTGGCTGTCCCTGGCAAGGTATCAGACTTGTGACCATCTTGCACAGTGTAGCTTACGTGAGACTCAACTGTTTCTCCCTGTATGACACCAATAATGTCGCATGGACCAGAGGAATCATTCAACTGTGCTCTGCCCACAGTTCTGACCTCTCTTCTACAAAAGACATCTTTCAGAGGCATTTGAGCTGACAGTGACAAGGTACTGAGACTGTCTCCCATGGGTGGTCCCTGAGCAGACACCAGCTGAAAGGGAATGTGGGAAATCTAGGCTCTAGGAACAGCCCAGGATATCATAACTGCCCGAGATGTAGTCTGTATTACCCTCTCTTGGAGGTAAGTTGTGCAAAAATTGGAGATGGCTCTTCCTACATAGCCCAGGATGGTTTGGAACACACGATAGCCAAAGGACTAAGATTACGGTCATGTGCTGTTCTACCCAGCCTCCAGTTCATTTTCGCATACTTAGTTCATGCATGGAGATTCCTTCTGGGGAAACAGGCGAGATGCTCTTCTTGTATGCACACATTCACTACAGTCTTGGCCCATGACTAGGTTCCTGGTGACTGCAAGACCTGAACTGGCCAAGCCACTCAGGGTGATCCTGCTCCCGTGGCTTCAGGAAGGCAAGATGGCTGGGGTATCAGCCTTGCCGAATGAGGCCCATTAGGGCCAGACCTGCTCTGCCCTCTTCTTCCTGTCTCTCACACCAGACCTTACCCCTACTCTTTGGGTCTCCACTTCCTTTCCAAAGCTGTCGTGGCAACAATCTACAAGCTTTCTTCTGAGGACAGATTTTTTTTTTTTAAAATCTCCTGCCCTGTGGCAAAACCATCGGTCAATGAGCAAGATGACTGATGGGTCTGTGAGGGATGTTTCTAGAATAAGATCTTTCCCCACAGCAGGAACATGGTAATTAAACTTTGTTACAGTTGGGAGAACAAAGTTTCCCCAAGCAGACTGTCGGTTCTGAGCACAGTACAATCAATACTGGAGTGGAAATAAGGTCACAGTCCCAGGCATGCATCATGCCAGCTCTTCTCAAAGGGAAAGCCAAGTCTCCCTTCTACTCAGACACACTGAGACCGGGCTGGGCACCTGCACCTGGGGGAGGAAATCATCTACAGAGCTTCCAGTGTTCCCGATAGCCTGTCTTTTCCTGTAGAAGCTACTCTTCTGCCCGTAGACGTAAGAATTGCTGTTACATGGCCCTGGACTGCTTTGGTGTTGGTTGAGCACGTGTGACTTTAACCAGAGTGCAGTGTGAGCCGGGGAGAGACTGACTCCGGTATCTGAAGCCAGGCTCCTCAGGGAGTTGCCACCTGCCTTGCTAGGCTTCTCTGGCCTCTTGTCTACAGCTTCTCACTGGGCTGAGTGTGACCTGCCTTTCAACATGTCTGTGTACTGAATGTACGCCGTTTCTCTATGATATAATCCCCCCAAACCCCCAACATCAGCTTATGTGCAATTTTTTAAAGAATTTTTTTGCCAGTGTTGGAGGAAAAGAAATGGTTTGGTTGGGTATGTTTTGAGTTGGTTTATTTACATATATCATATTTTAAGGGTGATTTAAAAGATAATGAGGGTAATGTCCACTACACTCAACTTTTGTGTTAACTGCTGTTACCAAACTCATTATTCAATAATCTTCTACTCAGCTAACTTAAGGATTCTTGTTTTTGTGACTATCACCAAAATAAAGTTGATCTCAGCTGCTCATGCTTGAATTGTTCTGAGCTTTCGTTGGGCATGCTCAGGAGATAGGACTTTATGAGCACGTGGTGGCTGGAGTTCCAAAAGCAGGAAGTCATGACCGTGTATCAAAGGGACACTTTCTTACTGTAGTCTGAATATGCACAAGGGAAAGCTCTTTTTACACCATTAACCAGGTATTCTTAGTGCAAGCCATGGGCCTCAATGTGAAATCACAGACTCATAGATCACCATGCAATTTAGTTACCGTTGCAGTCTCCGCCAACTAAGGGCTAAGCTAGCTTGGCCACAGATGGACTTGAACTATGTGCAGACCCTGGACATACAGGTAAATTGTGGACAGTATTTGCAGAGGAAAGAGTAATGAAGGAACCCAGCAGCAGCTGGAGCGAGTGCTTTGTTTTAAGTAATATGTTTTACCCTCATTAAATGCATTAATATTCATGAGTAACGGGTTATATACATATAAATTTCCTACTGTAATGACCCAGATCCAGCTAGCCCTCCCCTTTTCTAATAGATACTCATCACCAGTGTACAGCATGATTTTATTATGACTAGAATAGTGCGGTGTGCAATTTATGAACGTATTACCTCTTCACGAGCCTGTGATCTCATCTTTTGCCCTCTGGGGTGTTACCATAGATTTGAAGCACAGTTCCTGGCACATGGTTGATGCTCAGCAATGTTCAACAAATGGGATATGGTGCTCAGGTGATACTTGGAGCCACCATGGGATAATGGTGTTCAGTTGATGCCTAAAGCTACCATCGGATAATGGTGTTCAGTTGATGCCTAAAGCTACCATCGGATAATGGTGCTCAGTTGATACCTGGAGCTACCATCGGATAATGGTGCTCAGGTGATACCTGGAGCCACCATCGGATAATGGAGCTCAGGTGATGCCATGGGATAATGGTGGCCCATGACAAGATGCCAAATTCCTAGTCCAGTTCCCATCCCTCTTGGGTAGTGTGGGAAAATCATGGGCCCAGATCTTTCCTCTCCATCTCTCACGGCAGTTCTCCCATGCCCTTCCTAATTCTGCCTTTCTGGAGCTCCACCTCTACACTCCCATGAGCGGTCCCTGGGGGTGGGTCCCTTGCGCCTCTGTTTGTTGTACAGGGGTGAGGTGGAGTCGTTCAGAGTGGTGTCAGGGAGGGCACCCAGAAGTTGTATAACCCTGTTCTCTCATCTGTAAAATGGGCCAATCAGATTGTTTTTTTCCCCCACAGGGTATTTTAGTGGAGTGAGCAGAGCTGAGGTACTTAAGGGAAGTGACACATGCCAGGCAGGTCATAGAGGTGTGAGTGATGCTAGTGTACCCCGCAGGGCACCCTTGAGTCTGACATCAAAGGTCAGCACACAGGACCCACAGGACCTTTAACCTCCTGCCCAGCCCACCGCTTTTCATCTTAGGTTGCTCTTCCCCATGCCCGGCTACCTCATGTAGAATCTAGTGGTGTCAGGTCTCCTATGCTTGGTCTTCCGGAATCCCCCTTCTCCCAGCACAACCAGCTCAGCAGCGAAAGGCAGAGGCTTCACCCTGTTCTTTGTGCCTTGCTTTTGCCCCTCCTCCCCCGCTGCCAGCCTGCTCCCATTGCTCACCCTGACAGCCACAAACGCCTATTTATTTGTCGACTAACTTCCTGGTGGTTTAATATCCCCTTGAATTACTGTACAATCTCTTTCGAGTTATATTTGATTATTTTTCACATTTAAAAACATGAACACACTTTCCCAACAATGGCACGTGCCGCTATGGTCAGGAATAAAAAAAAGTACATATGCATCTCAAGACAAGTAGTCAGTCCCTGGGAATTATGTCTCTGGCATGGAGGGAGATCGCAGTGATAGGTGCCATATAAATGCATATGAGACAATAAATAGTTACAAAGGGAGAGGATGCTGAATAATTAATCCGCCGCCTCTCCAGGAACGTTCTTTATAAATCTGTCCCTGGCGTTCATTTGTTTTTTTACGGAAGCAAATATTTAAAAGTGAAGAATAAGTAATGTCCAGGAAGGAGACATAAAACGAAAAAAGTCAGTGGGGGGAGGTAGAAGATTATAGATGGCTAGGGCTCTGAGACTCCTTTAGCATCCACGGATGCCAATTGCTAAGGAGGTGAGGTGGGGAGAGGAAGGAAGTCTTGTTAAGGGAAGAGCGTTGGACTGGAGACTGATCTGAGCACTTGGCATCCTGCTTACCTGGACCAAACTCTGTATGGAGCTGGAGAAAGACAAACCTCTGGGGATATATTCATAATGTTCTAGAACCCATATCCCTACCCCTGAGGAAATGGATCTTTGAGGAACTCGGGATAAGATTAGGATTTATTGTGACCCAGGTCATACTTTTTTGGTTTAGATTTGTACCCCTCTCTGTGACAGGCACTTACTGCCTCTGCAAGTGAGTCATTTTTGTCTCCACAGTCCTGTTACATGGTCCTGTCCTGTAAGTCCTAGAAGAAACTGTAGCTCACAGTCTCTAACAGTATCCGAGTCTTATGTTTCTCTCTCTCTCTCTCTCTCTCTCTCTCTCTCTCTCTCTCTCTCTCTCTCTCACACACACACACACACACACTCACACAGACCAACTTAAGCCCTTCTTCTAATGTATCCTTTAGATGCATTAGATGGAGTTCAACTCTCCCTCCTCCCTTTTATATATGTCCTAAATACCAGTGATGTAAGTTTCTATTCCAAAGCATCCAGCCGGGGGCTGGAGAGATGGCTCAGTGGTTAAGAGCACTGGCTGTTCTTTCATAGGTACTGAGTTCAATTCCCAGCAACCACATGGTGGCTCACAACCATCTGTAACAAGATCTGGTGCTCTCTTCTGGCATGAGGGCATACATGGAGGCAGAATGTTGTATACATGATAAATAAATAAATCTTTAAAAACAAAACAAAACAAAACAAAAAGCATCCAACCAAGCTTCTTGGGTCAGTCATGTTCACCTTAGTGAGAGATATGATTGCTTTTCTCTTTGTATATTTCAGATCCACATTGAAAAAAAAGCAGACACATACTTTTTGCAGCAGCTGCTGCTGCTCCCCTCTCTCTCTCTCTCTCTCTCTCTCTCTCTCTCTCTCTCTCTTTGTGTGTGTGTGTGTGTGTGTGTGTACGCGCACGCATGCACACACATGAACAAACGCACACATGTGCAGGCCAGTGGTGGATGTCAGGTGTGTTCCTCAGTCACTTCACACTTTCCTGAGCAGGGTTTTTCGCTGAACCTGCAGCTCATGAATTTAGCTAGATTCAGTCAGCAAGCTGCAGGGATTTTCCAGTTTCTGCCTCCCCAGCCATGGGAATGCATGCAGTTGTGCCTGGCTTTTTACACAGGTATTGGGGATCCCAACCCAGGACCTCATGCTTGTGTGACCAGCGCTTTATCGACTGAGCCATCTCCTGAGTCGCTGTGACTTTTCTTTTTATTAATGATGTTTTGGGAGCATAAGTTTAAAGTTTGGATGAAATCTTATTTATAAGTTGTCTTGGGGGGCTACAAAAGGTTGTAAGTACTTAAGAAAACATGTTGTTAACATTTGTTTTTAAAGTTAGCCTTCTCTGAGTATACGATCCACACACTGTACTCCAAAGCATTTGTCTGAGAGGAGTAAGAAGGTACTTGTCCACGGAAGCCCCATGCACAAATGTCACAGTAGCTCTGTCTGTAGTGGTCCAAAATGTTAGAGCCTGAATGTCCATGATGGGGTGAATGGGAAAAGGAACTATGGTGTGTTCACACAATGGTGCACTTCAGGAAACAGTCATGTGTAAGACTGATTCCAGAACATGTTAGTAAGTTAGCTGGCTGGGAGGATTGGAGAAACTGGTTGCACTGAGCAACGGAGACACACAAAACTCTAGAGATTGTCAGGTCTACAGTGACAACAGAAACAGCAGCATTTACCTGTGGTGGGAGGGATGGAGGCGGTAGAAATGAGCAGGAAGAAACTTTGGGGATAATAACTGTTTTCTTGTCATGAATTTGGTCTTATGACAAAACAAGTAACATTGTATACTTTAGCAAGTACAGGTTTACAACAATTCAATTAGATCTCATATATTTCTTTTTAACAGGAGTTTGATTTTTTGATTGCTTTTAAAATTTGTTTTCTTTATTATTTATGTACCCATATAACTCTAGGAGTATTTGCACCAATGCACGCATGTGTGCAGATGTCCACAGAGGCCAGAGAGTGCCTTCGAGTTGAAGTTACAGCATTTATGAGCCGCCTGATGTGGCACTGGTAGGTGGATTCCAGTCCCCAACAGAGCAGTAAGGGCTGTTAATCTCTAAGCCACTCTCCAGCCCTAAGACTTTGAATCTTTACAGGAAAGGTTCTTCAATTTATAACCTTTAGGAGTTCTTAAAATCCCATTTTTCTATCCTTTGATTTTAGTCCATTTTCCAGCTACCATGGAGCCATGAGCACAAAGTGTGCTCCAAATTCTCAGCCTCTGAGCCTCTTCTGGCTTTTCCCCTCACTCTCATCTCCTCCTGCCAATACCGTCACCAAGGCCACCATGACCACCACCACCATCATCAACACCAGCATCTCCATCATAATCATCACCATCATCATCACCACCACCACCACTACCACCAGCAAAGTACCATCATAAGCATCACTACCATCATCACCACCAGCATCATCATCATAATCATCACCATCACCACCACCACCACCACCAGCAATAATACCATCATAATTACCACTGTCATCATCACCACCAGCATCATCATCATAATCATCGCCATCATTATCACCACCACCACCATCAACAACAACAGCAACAATACCATCATAATCATCACTGTCATTATTACCCCCGTCATCTTCATCATAATCATCACCATCATTATCATAATCATCATCACCATTGCCACCAACGTCCTCACCTTCCTCCTGGCTCTCTCTAACTTTCCTGCTTCCTGGAAGCAGTTGTACCTGCCAGTTATGATAGGATCCTACTGGGATGAGGGGTGTATGCTCAGCAAGGCAGGGTATTCACAAACCCAATCAGTGTCATAGTGTGGACACTCTGCTACTGAGGCTTCCTTTCCCTTTCCATCCCTCTTCCCCTCTGTTGCTCTTAGCCCATTTTGAACCTGGGGTCACCCACACACCAGGCAAGTGCTCTACCACTAAACCAAACCCTTAGATACTGCTTCTTAATGGATAGTCTGAGGAATTTACCAAGGGTAAGTACTTGTCAGTGATATTGTTGGCTCACCTTGGATCATGTTCAACTTTTCTAGGCATTGTTAAAATATTTTACAAAAGGCACATACCAATTTGTGTGTGTGCATGTGTGTGCATATGTATGTATTTATGTATGCATATAAATGTTCTTATTCTATATTCTTAATGACTCTTCATTAAATTTCTTAGTTCTTGTCAGGAGGATGACTGTAAAATTGTGACTCACTAATTTAATTAATATTTTTAGAGTATTTTTAGGTTTGTAGTAAAACTGAGCATGAAGTGCCCTGTTCCCTAGTCCCTGCACATACACACCCACATTACACTCTGTATCAGAGAGGTGCTTCTGCTACAATTGAGCCTATGAGCACCCCCACAAAAGTCGTGGTTTACAGCAGCTCTTTCTCAGTGTGTCTCTCTCTCTGGACCGCCACTGTGATGACAAAGCAGAGTTTTCTTGCCTCTGTATCTCTCACACTCTGCCTGTTCTCCCCTCCTTCCCAATACTCTGATGATCTAGTCTTTCTGTAGTCTCTGTCTTGTCTTTTTCAGGCTGCTGTGTAGTTGTAGTTGGAGGGTGTGTCTCTTCTGACTGGCTCCCTTCGCTTACAACGTGCAGTTAAGAGTCTTCTACCTCTTTTCAGGCTCAGCAGCTCATATCCTTTTGCGCTGAATGTTTCTGTGTCTGGGTCACCCATAGTCCATCCATCCACTCACAGAAGGACGTTTGGGGACTTTCAAAGGGTTTCAGTTATATATTTTTTGTTTTGTTTTTCAAGACAGGGTTTCTCTGTAGCTTTGAAGCCTGTACTGGAACTAGCTCTTGTAGACCAGGCTGGCCTCGAACTCACAGAGATTCTCTTGCCTCTGCCTCCAGAGTGCTGGGATTAAAGGCATGTTCCACCACCACCTAGCTGGTTTCAGTTATATATAAAGCTGCTGTAAGTAACTACATGTGCAGGCTTTATTCATGATCTAGGCGGTGTTACATGTTTGAAGTTCACTGGGGTAAACATGAAGGAGCTGGTTTGCTGTGATGTGTGGGAAGAGGGTGTTGAACCTTGTGGGAAACTGGAAACTGCCTTCCAAAGTAGCCATCCAGGTCTGCATCTCTGTCAGTGGTTGACTCCCTATCACCTCACATTCTCGTCAGAGCTTGACACTGTCAGAGGTTCGGGCATCCTAAAAACTGTGTTGGGACTTCAGTTGCCTCGGTGAATCCCTTAGTGATGTAAGAGATTGAAATTCTTGTCTCACGCTTGCTCTGTATATCTCCTCTGGTGAGCTGTCTAGATCTTTCGTTTGCATTTGAATTAAGTGACTCTTACTGTTGTTGAGTTTAAGAGTTCTTTGTATGTTGGAAATTGCTTTTAAGTAGATGTGTTTCTGCAAATGTATTTCTCCCAATCTACACTTGGTCTTCTTGTGTCTTCTCAGAAGCTCTTCAATGTTAATAGCATCCCACTTACTAATCCTTTCTTAGATTTTGCTCTGGTTTTGTAGCTAGAAAGACACTGCTGAGCTCAAGGTCACTAACATTTCCTCTGTTGTTTCCTTTTGGGACATTTCCGTTCTGAACTTCACCTTTAGGTCTCTAAGCCTGTGATCCATTTGGAGTTAATTGTTGTGGAGCGAATGAAATCTGTGTCTAGATTAATTTTTTTCTGCATGCAGAAGTTCAATGGCTCCAGTATTATATGCAGAAATGACTGACTCTTTTCCACCCATTGCCCTTGCTCCATAGACATTTATGTAGTTCTTTTTCTTGGTGTTCTCTTCTGTCCATTGAGCTAGTTCTCATTTTTATTTCTCACCAGTACGTTAGTGTCTTCATTATTGAAGCTTTGTAGTACATCCTGGCCCCTCTTAGGGCCACTCTCCAATTCTGTTGCTCTTTAATACTGAGTTGAGAGCTCTGAGTCTTTTATTTTTACACAAAAACCTTCAGAAGTCTGTTGATGTTCACAGAATAGCTTGCTGGGCTTGGACAGCGCCTACCCACTCAGCTGTGAAGAATTAACATCTTCTCACTCATAAACACAGCATGTCTCCTCATTAATTCAGCATTTGAGGGCTTTCCTCATGTAGACTGGGTCAGATTTACACTTCCATTTTTTGGAGTGCTGCTATAAGTGGTAAGGGGTCCCACATGTTCATTCTTGATGCACAGACAAGCAAATTGTCTTTGAGGTCTTCATCTGTTGACTTGCAACTTTGCTATCACCATCTTTGTTTCTTCCTTCAGATTTTGTTTCAAGATAACCACGTCCTCTGTGAGTAGTGATGGTTGCGACTTCTCCTTTGCACCCTCCCTTTTCTTATCCTCTCCCCCATTGCATTGGCCAGGTTTCCAACATAGCGTGGGAAAGGAATGGTGAGGGGGGACATTTTTAGGCTGCTCTCAACCTTGGCAGAAGAGCGTCTAGCTTCTCAATATGAATATGATATTAATCATGTTATAATTTTTAAATATATTTTCTTTATCTTCCTTCTATCCCTAGCCTGTTGGGGTTTATCATGAATAGACGTTGAATTTTTGCCAAATACTTTTTTCACATTTATTGATATACTTTTATTATGTAGATGTGATGGATTGTATTAATGATTTTTGATAGTTGAATCATTTTTACACATCAGGAGTAAGTCTCATTTTATTGAAGTATATATTTCTTACACTTTTTTTAGATTCATTTCATTAATGTTTTGTTACCTCCCTGCCTGAAAGATACTGGACTGTAGTTTTCTGCTAATGTCCTATCTGGTTTTGATGTTAAAGTGACGGTGATAACAAGCAATGGTTTTTCCTTTATTTCATGTTCTGAAAAGGAGTAGAGGAACTTAAGTTCTCCCTTAAGCAGTGGAATTAGTCAGACAACCCATCTAGGCTGGCTGTTTTCTGTTTTGCAAGGTTGCTTTTTGATTTAATTTCTTGACAGTTAAATGTTAATTCATATTGCGCTCATCTTTGTACACGAGTTTTGACTTGTATCTTTTAAAGAAGCAGTCCATTTCAGATAGCTTATACAATCTGTGGGCATGGAGCTATTTACAATGCTTTCATCTTTAGTATATGATGCGATCTGTAGGGAATCACTTCTGATGTTATCAACCAGTGTCTTTCCTCTCTTCTTCCCGGGCTGTCAGCTTACTGATTTTACTAACCTCTTCAAAGAATCAGCTTTGGATGTTATTAATTTTCTCATGTTGACTTCTTGTTTCCAATTTACCTGATGTATGATCTAATTTTTATTATCTCTTTCTGCTTTTTTAGATTATTGATATTTAATTATTTTTCCTAAGCCACACTCAATGTTACAAATTCTCTTCAAATCATCGCCTTTGCTGTGCCGTGAGCGTTTTATAACTTGTGTTTTCATCTCACTTTAGTTCAAAAACAGCCGTAGATTTCTCTTGAGACTTTGCTTTTGGACCCGTGTGTTATTCGGCGAAGTGCTGTTTAATCTCTGAGCATTTAGGGATCTTCCAGGATTTCTCTGCCATTGATTTTTAGTTTAATTCTAGGCTGGTTTGGGAACAGACGTGATATGATTTATATTCTTTAAAATGTGTCAAGATGTGTCTTAAGGCCCAGAATGTGACCTCGTGCCTGTTTCATGTGAGTGGGAAGAGCGTGAAGTCTGTTTGTGTGAGACGAGTGGTCCCCGGCAGTTCATTGCACCCAGTGGGGTGGCAGCATCCTTCAATACAACTGCGCCCCTCTCTGGTTTCTCTTAAGGGATCTGGCCATTTGTGGGAGACAGGTGTTAAAGTTTCTGACTGGAATAGTGGGTTTGCTGCTTCTCACCTAATCCACTTCCACCTCACGCATTTTGGTGCTCTGTTGTTAGGCACACTTCCTCGGTGAGCATCTGCCTTTGTCGTCTTTGTCTGCCGAGCCATCATCATTGTGGCACGCTGCCTCTTATCTCTGATAACTTCCCCTAATTGGTCTGAAATTTCCGTTAGCCACCACTGCTTTCTTGTACCACTGTTGACAGGATGCCCCCTTCGCTCTTTGTCCTCTTCGATCTCCATTCAAAGCCAGGTTGGAGGCTTGTTTGTGACTTGGTAATAGAGAGGATCCTCCCTAACATGCTCTCAGAGCTCTGAATGTCCCAGGAGGACCCAAGGGTCTCATGTTTGATGGTCTAATGGCCACACCTTGAGGAATGCTGGCCCATGGCTTCATGTCACTAGAGTCAGTGATTGAAGCCTTGGGTCTAAAGTAACAATTGCAATGGCAGCAGGAAAGACCACTGCTGCTTATTCCTATGGGAGCTGCGCAGAAGGGCTGGGTTTGGCTCAGATCTACATAGCCAACCCCTAATGTTGGAGACCCTGTTCACACCTGAGGCCTGAGCTCTTCCTCCCCCTTCCCCCAGCGCTGTATCCTGTTAATCTATAATCACTGCTGAGAGGCTCCCAAAGAACTGTTTAAGGTTTAAGGGCAACAGCCCAAGCTGTACGCTTTAAAGAGCCCTTGGGAACAGTGATGGACGTGTCCTCTTCCCTTAAAATATGAGGAAAAGAATCTGCACAGTGCTTTAAGGAAGTTTCCCTTTCCTTTTTATGCAAAATGCATCTCTCTGGTCTGCCTCTGGTTCACACCAGGGTCACGAACTTGTTGTTCACAGAGAACATAGATTGAAAGATGAGTTAAAGCCACTTCTGGAAAGTTGGAGGAAGCCTGAGTCTCTCTCTCTCTCTCTCTCTCTCTCTCTCTCTCTCTCTCTCTCTCTCACACACACACACACACACACACACACACACCTGGATATTCCTTGTGTCTAGAAGGCGCACTTTATGCCTCTGACATTTCTGTGTCAGCGATCAAATGTCACACGGAAACTTGGCCCTACAAAATACGCCATACTTCAACCCTCTCTCCCCCTTCCACACTGGTAACCAGAGCCTAAAGCTTGTCCCGACTGGTCGGAACCTTGGCGTGAGGTGATGGGTGAGAGAGGTGGTGGAGAGGGAGACAGAACCCGGAGGGAGTGACATGGCTGGTGGGATGCCATGAGCTTGGAAACGGCGGCGGCTGCATGCCATTGAGGATGAGGGCCTTCCGGAGCAGGGCTGATGAGGCCTCAGACAATGTCCTGTCCCCTCTGTCCCATGCCAGGAGGCCTCAGCCACCTGCAGCTGCCCAAAGAAGCTCCTCAGAGTCAATGTGGTGGATTGTGAGTAGATGCCGTACCCCCAGTGGAGCAGGCAGCCCAGGGCAAGCCACATGCACAGACATCGGGGCCAAATACTAGAGGCCATCCCTCTGTCTCCCCAAGCCAAGGCCAGGGACCCTCAGTGGGACCCCCTAGGCTCAGCATCACCTTCCAGATCCAGCGAAATCTCCCCTGGGACAGAAGCCCATACTGACACTCGCCCCAGCAAAGTTGAGATACTATGAAGCCATGGTGTCTTACTGTGGCGACTTGGGCTCCCACACCGCCAAATGTGGCATCGCACAGCCCTCTCGACTGCTCGAACCTGACTTACCTGCAAGAGAGAACACAGAAGGGTAACAGCCACATCCCTCTGGGACCAGCCCAGCCTCTGGAGTTGTGTTGGTGCAACCCCTTGAACCTAAGTTAATTTGGATCTGATAGAACTCTCCCCATCAGGGCAGGGGCCACGCAGGGGCTGTCTCATGTTCCTCTAAGTCCTGACCTTGACCAAGTCAACAGCCTGAGCGATATCATGAGATACCAGGGCAGGGTTGGAGAAGGGGCTCTCCCCAGGGTACAGGGCTACAGTCAATGGGTAGAAGGAAACAAATACCACAGCAAGACGGTGTTTCTGGAGAGCTAAGAGGTAGGGATACATCTGGTTTGATTTTTTTTTTTTTTTTGTGAGGGAATATCAATATCAAGGTATATTCACTTTTTAGTAACAAGCCATTGCTGAGTTTTAAAATCCTCTGCATAAGGAGAAGCCAAAAGGAATGAGCATCACCGGGTGGCATTTAGCCTTCCTTTGGAAGACAATTTTTGCCCCACTTGTTCAAAAAAGTCTCAGTCCATCCTATGCCAGGCTTACCTTTTCCCTTTTTTCTTCTTGTCTGAGGTCCCCAGGCTGAGCTTCACAGTTCTCCAGCTTAGAGAGTGTGTTGGGATGCTACAAAAGATGGAGCTTGGGATTCTCCATAACAAACCTCTCCTGGTACGCAGACATGCCTGGTGCACACTGGGAGATTTTAGCAAAACATGCCCCTTGTGTTATAGTTCCTATCCTTGTGTGTATGTGGAATAATGACCCTCTTCTGTTGTCACAACCTCTGAGAGCTGGTAGAACAAGTTCTCTGTCCACAGCCTGCTCTATGGGACTCACTTTAAGTCAACATAGCTGCCTGGAATTTGGGAACACCATCCCTCCTGCAGGGACACAGAGTCAAAACTGTAAGACAAATGCCCTCAATTCAAGATGGCTGCTCTGGTACACAGTCACTTCGATTTAATCACGGTCCCACAACTTGTCAGTGCCTTTTTTACACCATGCTGGCTTAGGCAGTGCTCTTCCCTGAATGCCTCCTTACACTGTTGATACGCTAATAAGCATCATGAGTCTCTGCCCACCACACCCTGGCTATTGCACCATGGTCTGTGTCTCATGTGATGAACCTGGTTCTCATACCAACTACATGAGTCTCTTTTGACACCGCACTGTTCCCCAGTTCCATAACGAGTCATGTTGTTCCCACTTCCTGGAATTCTCTGGAATGGACTGCTGCTAGCTTTACTCCAGCTCCTGACTGGGGAAATGGCTGCCTAGCAACCATCTTGGACCATGAAAGACAGCCATGGATGATGTCAGCAGATGACGGAAGAACCCAAGATCTCAAGAAGTTACTGCACCAGATCAGTACCAACCACATCCTAACCCCTTTAATGTGTGAAAGGAATAAACTTCTATACTCTTTGTCTATAGACGGGAGAGGAGGTTTGACTATGCACCGCTAAACATTGTCCCCCCCCCCCCCAGTCACTGAGGCACAGAAAGGGATCTGACCCACAAATAGGACTCCTCTGTTAAGACACGCCTGACTTCTTGGTTTAGTGTGACTGGGGCCTGAGAGAGGAGGGGTGGAAGGCTCCACAGGTGAGATGGAACCACAGGATGGGCAAGCTCAGAAGCCTCAGGTGGCTCAACGATTAACACTGCCCAGAAACACAAACCCTGTCCATCCTCCTGGATGCCTAGAGAGGTTCCATCACTTCCCAAGGCAACAGAGAGGGTTTGAGTAAGAATGGCCTCCATAGGCTCAGACAGATTTGAATGCTTAGTCATTGGGGAGTAGCACTCCTGAGATGATGAAGAGGTGTGGCCTTGATGGAGGAAGTATTCCCCTGGGGGTGGGTGGGAAGTCAGTCCATTTCTTTTCCTGCTGCTTATGGATCTAGAGTTAGAACTCTCAGCTACTTCTCCAGCACCATGTCTGCCTGCATGCTGCCATGTCCCGGCCATGATGATAACGGACTGAAACTGTAAACCAACCCCAAATAGCTGATTTCCTTTATAAGAGTTGCCTTAGTCATGGTGTCTCTTCACAGAAACAGAACACAGATGAAGACAGCAGCTTGGATAGTGGAGGAGATAGGATCCACATGCAAGAAGAAGTCTGGCTCCCGAGTCTTGCCTTCAACTGCTAACAATTTGGGAGTGTTTTATTTATCTATCTATCTATCTATCTATCTATCTATCTATCTATCTATCTATTTATTTATTTATTTTTGTTATTTTTTTTCCTTCTGGGGCCTGGGAGATGGTTCCGTGTGTAAAAGCACTTGCCATGTGTGCCTGAGCACCTGAGTTTAAGCCCCAGAACTACTGTGGAAGGAGAGAAAAAGCTGTCAAAATTTGTGCTCTGGTCTCCATATGGGTGCCATGGCAACAGCTCCCCCCTCACTAATATTACAGCCAAACATTTAAGAGGACTCCAACAGATGGATGTTTTATATGTAGCAGTGATTTATGAAGTGCCAATTCTATTTCAAAACTGACTCTCATTTACAAGGCAGAACTCCTAATAGGGCCAACTCTTAAGCTTTTGTTTTTGGTGTAGTGTGAATGAGGTTACCCAAGTGGACCCTAGACGGCTGTCACCAGTCACTGCTGGAGAAACACAGTTGGCTGCCAGTTTGGAAGGAATTAAAGATAGTCTGAACAGAAGGCTCTGGGTTTCTTATGATGTCAGTAGCAGCACCAACCATGGACACAGACCTCAGCTGAAGAGAACTCGAGTGGAATCCTTAGAAGAAACAGAAGGATGGGAGCCTGCAGCTGCAGCATAGGTGTTGGTCCCCAGAGAAACCGGCTTGGTTCTGTGATCCTCTGTGCCCGAGCCTCAGCGCCTTCCCCGGGCTGCTGCTGCCCTCTGCTGGTCATTACTGGACTTGGCGCATGTCTAGCAGAGCAGGGCATTGGAAACCAAGGGACAGGTTTCTTGGAGTCTTCCTGGATGCTTCCTTAGGGGACATGACACCTACAGGCCCTGTCATCCTAGTATGACGAACAGTTGCGTGAGCTGTCAGGGGTTGAAGGAAGAGGGCGATTATGTACGGTCTGTCTCCAGGAACTACTACTTTGGCAAGGACCTGGATGAAAGGAACCTGGAGGGGTTGACCAACGGGAGGAGAAGGAAGGCGTAGGAGAGGCGCCCAGAGCCCTTCATTGTCACCTTTAACCTCAGCTTCTACACCCAGAACAATGGTTGCTAACAAGGGTTTTAGAATCTGCCACTCAGAATAGCTCTTTTCCCATTGCTGTCAAGCCAAACTGCCTGACGGATCTGGGCTTCTAACATCAAAGGTGTGAGTTTGGGAGGGCTACCAGGTACTTCTGGAGGTGTCGCTCATCCCTTGTGCATTTGGACCACTCCATCTGGAAGCTGTGGAGGGAGGACTCCAGGACACTGGGCATGTGGGCTAAGGCACAATTGAGCATCGGTACCAGGATTGCACAAAGCTACCAGCAGACCAGGGATGCCTAGACCCTTTTACGCACGTAAAAGGGTTCTGACTCACTGTGTTTCCATTTCTGCTCATTTCACTCCGGGTATATGTGGTGGGTGTGCCATCCTGGCTCTGTCCCTTTAAGCCTTGATGTCAGATGGGTGGCCGCATGCCTGTGAGCCTCAATCTTCCTATGGCCAAAGTGAGGTGATGGGTCGTGTGTGTCAAGAATGTTTGCAGAGCAGTAAGGCTCTGGGAAAATGTTCACACCTCACCTTCTGCCCCCTAAACACTGTTTTCTCCTCTTGCCTGCACTCTGGCTAGCATAGGGCACGGAAGGACCGGCAGCCAGTCCTCTCAAACAAATACAGATAAACCCAAGATGGAAAACACTCACTTGGGGGTCTGGGATGTATGTTAGAGACCCTGCCAGCATGACCCTGGAGCCACCATATTAGGGGAGCATTGGGGATAGCTCCTTTTCCAAGTTGAGAAGCTGGGGTGCTCCTTCTACCTCTTGGAGGGTTTGGACTACAAGGAGGAAAATGGCTGTGTGCAGGGGGTGTTCCAGGTGCTGACATGGGCATTGCCTGTTTGCACAGAAGGTAAGGGGGTCACCTCTGAAGATAGTAGTGTGAAGATATCTAAGAGACTTGAGCTCTTGAAATATCAACCTTAATAAGTCTTCCAGATTCTCTTATATTAAAAAAGAGGAAGCAGAAGCAAAAGCAGAAACAGCAGCAGAAGGAAAATAACAACAACAACAACAACAACAATAATAATAATAATAATAATAATAATAATAATGTCAGAGGGATGAAGCAATATGCTTAAGGCCACACAGCATATCACAGAGCTGATTCCAAGCAGATTATCTGACAGTCTAGTTTGTGGTTTACTGATGACCGGCCAGTGCTGCAACTCCTAACAGGGATGCCCGAGGAAGTAACATGTCACACACCACACACAAACCACCTAAACACGCACACATACACACCACATAAACACATATACACACACACACCACACAAACCACATAGACACACTCACACCATATACCTACACAGGCACACACACTCACCACAATACCCCCCCCACAACCACATACACACACTGCACTCACATACACCACACACACACACACACTGCAGTCACACCATAAACACACCACACACATACACAGCACACACCACACCCACACCACCCACACCCACATCCACACACACACACTGTTTCCCTCAGTATCCAAGGCAGTAGCGGCAGGGTGCTCACACATGACCTAGGCTACTTGTCACTCAGGACAGAACGGGCATGCTCCGTCAGCAGTCATGGTGCTGCATTCTTGAGGAGATGGTGATGCTGTTCTGGCCTCTGCACTGGCTGATCTGCCTGAAATGCTCACTCCCTAAGATCCGAAACAGTCTACTGAAGACCTGACTATGGAGCCCGGTGTCTTTGGGCTTCTGCTGGCCCTGCTTGGCAGGGTCCCTGACAGACTCAGTTCCACTCTTGTTTTCCTGTCTATGTGTTATCTGCACAGCCAGTAGTGCTCCCTCCCCAGGGCAGAGGGGACTCTATAACTTTCCAAAAGTTTAGACTCAGTCTGCTCAAAGCTGTCATGCCCTCTTTGGACACCAGGTGGCGCCCCACACCGCCCCAAGTTCCTTGGTCCCTTTTTTTTCCTTGTTAGAGTTTGTGGTGGTGGTGGGGGGGGGGGGAGGCCTGATCTGCAAGTGGCTTCCCCTCCAGGAGGACGGCTTTGGCTTTCCTGATTTCAATGGAGAATGACTCCGCAGAACTCACAGAAGAAGAGGGGCAGAATGGCCTCTACCAGACTGAATCCAGGCACAGACCCCAAGCAGCTTCCATCCCATGCTGGTAACGCTGTAGAGGGCTGTCCTGTGAAGCTGCTGCTTCTTTGGTTGACCCACTGAACTGCCATTGTGGCCGTCACTGCGGCATCAGTGACACAGTTGGTTTCCATTTGTCGGTTCACAGAGGTCATGTGACCTGCCTGAGGCCATAGAGCTGTGAAGTGCAGAGATGGGGTCCTAACATCAGCCTGAGGGATTACTTCCTCTGTACCCGATTGTCATCCCCTGAGACCACCTACCATCACCACTCTGGTGATCTGGAGGGAAAGCATCTCTGAAGCTGGCCCCTCTGTGGGCTAGGGCTGGAGGGAGGGGCTTGACGTTTACTGGTTTTGGTTTCTGTCACTCAGGTGTGGTCATTATGTCAGGTCACATCCCGGGTGCTAGTGTAACAGACAGAGTCTTTACATGGGATGAGAGGAGCCCAATGGGAGAGGGAGCTTGCCCAGGCTGCAATAGAACAGAACCAGCTTCTACCTCCTCAAACTTCCCAGGCCTCCCTGCGGGGCCAGGCCTTAAGCTTTGCAAGACAGGGCAGACACAGGGAGAGATTCAGGGGACACACAGAGAGGGGAAAGTGCTGGTCACTGTGGTCTGCAGCCAGGGACTTGGGGGAACACGTGAGTCTGT
Organism: Alexandromys fortis; assembly: GCF_014885135.2. Lineage (NCBI taxonomy): Eukaryota > Metazoa > Chordata > Mammalia > Rodentia > Cricetidae > Alexandromys > Alexandromys fortis. The sequence goes on along the minus strand of NW_026067912.1, from coordinate 12,581,302 downwards.
ACCCCATGCATTTATTCCCCTCCCCGTCTAGAAGCAGACACAGGCTCCAGGACCCCTGATACAGGTATGTGCTCTCAATGTAGATGCTCTTGTGAGGCAGGGGTGGGCTCTGAGCTGGGCTGGACCCCAATGGAGTGGGGCTGGCTGCCTCCACTGTACCGCACTGCTGACTAGCCAGCGCCCTGAGGGTGGGCTGGGAAGGGGCGGCACACTGTGGCCTGTTGGAATGTCCCAAAAGATGATGGGTAGGACATATATAGCTGTGGCCAGCTGCCGAGGTACCAGCTCTAGCCTTTGCTATCACTGGAATTGCCCAGACGATGGAGAGGTGGTCTCCAGGCTCAGGAGGGGACGTTCTGGAGCATAGAGCAGCATCAGACTGCGCTGAGCACTGGAGGAAGATGGAGGAACTGCATCCCTAATGCGAGCCTGCTCCTTGCTACCTGGCTGCTCTGTAATCAGCCCCGTGAAGCACAAGGTGGGGGCCTGGAGTGTTGCAGGAGGACAATGACATCTGTGGAGACGGTTCTGTTTGTTCTAGTGGGGAAGCCCTGTGTCTCCTCAGCCTTCTCTCTGGAACTGGAGCTGTGTCTGGGAAACCCCACACGCTGTTGAATGGAATGGAAGTGGACACAGCCGTCACGGAGGACGAGCTGAAGGTTCCTGCAAAACCTAAAGGTGCATCTACCATGGCCCAGCTACCCCACTACGAGCTGCATCCTGAGGAAAGTCAGCAGTGTGCTAGACACTTGTGAAGGGTGCCCGTGCACATGCCCACACTTCACAGCTAAGGCAATGTTACCAGCCCAGGTGCCTGTCAACCCTTGGGGGGGGGTAAAGATAACGTGCTATATGTTCATAATGAAATTCCTCAGCCGTAAAGAGGAATGCAGTTATCTCATTAGAGCAAAGTGGGTAGAACTGGAGGTGGGGTCATCTACTTCTGCCGGTCTCTGCTCCTCACTCCTTTAGCCTGCGCAGGTGAAGAAAGGTAAGTGATAATGCCAGCTGCCTTTGCTCACCTGTGCAGACTAAAAAGAGGCAGCCCATCCACCTGAGCAGAGGGGAGTGGTTACTGGAGACAGGAACAGGGCGCATGAATGGAGGGTAAATGGAACCTGCGCACCCTCCGGTCACGTTCTGGGTACCACACTAAGACACGCTAATGAGTGCATAGTACATGCTACCCTAAACCAGTTTTGCTTAAAGTTTTGATTGAGAGAATGTCAAAGGTCAGCCATCAAGACCTGGTGACCACTATGGTGTCATAGGATTTTGTATAGGGACAGCAGCACTCCCCCCCTTACCATCTCCTAAGTGCCTGCTGTGTACCAGGGACTTGATCTCCCTTCTGGGAGCTCTAACCTCACTGCACATGACACAGCTGCTTAGCCAGGTTGCTGGCCAGCTAGGACTGGAGCCTGCTACCGACTGAGTTGCTGTCTTCTGTATGTGTGAGTTGACAGCCATTGTCGCACCAAGCCGAGCACCTGCCCTGCACATAGACGAGAAGCTCACAGAGGGAAGCCATCTGCCTGCAGTCACACACTACGGGAGCCCACATTTGATCCTAACTCAGCGTCTCAGCCACACTAGCAGCTGTCTTTGCTCATGTCCTACCCGGGACAGGGAAAGGAAGCGCCTCCAGGGATGCTCTTGTCTGACCCCAGCACCAATCAGAATGGCGTCCTCCAAGCCTCAGTTTCTGAGCCTGTGAGATGGAGGCAAGATCAGATTCAGGGATGACATTTTAAGACAATCTTGGAGTCTTTTGCTCTCCTCCTACCTCCTCACCACGCTTCCTTCCTTACCGTGAAGCCGTTTGCCCCTTCAGAGTACAGATATTTTCCAGGATGGGTCCCCTGACCTTGGGACATGCCTCCCCTCCTGTGAACCCGTTCATACTTCACACTTGTCCCTCTGATTAGAGACTTCTTGTCTCCTAGGTCATATCTCATCTCGGTTTCAAGACTTACAGTAGCTCTAAGCTAGGCAGTTTTCACTTGCCCCCTGCTTCTCTGACTTGGGCTGAGTGGAGGTACTTACAGGACTTAAACAAGTTCATAAGTCTCACTGCATGGAAGAGGAGAACGAGAACATACTGATGAGCCCTCAGCACTCTGACCATTTGCCCTCCATCCATCATCCATCGATCCGTTTCCATCCATCCTCTATCCATCCATTCCATCCAGTATTCATCTATCCATTAATCTACCTACCTATCCATCATCCATCAAATATCCATCAAATATCCATCCATCATCTGTCCATCCATCACATCCATATATCTATCCATCAATTCACCTATCCATCCATCAATTCACCTATCCATCCATCAATTCATCTATCCATCCATCCATCCATCCATCCATCCATCCATCCATCCATCCATCCATGTCCCTCTAGTCAGACAGTACTGAGTAAGCCTTCTTGCAAGTCACATGCTAGTTATTTTCTCTGTAGTGAGGAGTTTCCTATTAGGAAGTGACATTGTCCAAACCATTCCCGTTCCCTACAGCTGGTGACCTACCCATCAAAGCCTGTCACCCCAATAATCCCATGGACTCTTTCATGTTTGCAGAGGATCCCACCTATTCTGGCTCCTGGCTCCCAGCCCCTTCCTGGGCCCAAATAGGGCAACATTGACAATCACTAGCTCTTGAGACCCCTTCCCTTGTCTCCACCTTTGTTAAGAGGAACAAACACAAGGTACTGGGAGCCGGGCGTTGGTGGCGCACGCCTTTAATCCCAGCACTCGGGAGGCAGAGGCAGGCGGATCTCTGTGAATTCGAGACCAGCCTGGTCTACAGAGCTAGTGCCAGGACAGGCTCCAAAGCCACAGAGAAACCCTGTCTCGAAAAATCAAAAAAAAAAGAACAAGGTACTGGGGTGGGCTGCATGAGGTGGGATCAGCTGCTTCTACAGAGTCTCTGCTATTGTCTAAATAGTCTTGGATGAGAGGAACCCAGCAAGGGACCTTGCTCAGTGATAAAATAAATTGCTCATTCCCAATGGCAGCTGTGTCTTAACTACCGTCTTTGAAACAACTGCCTTCTTTGAACAAATGAACGTGGGTGGTGGGGAAGTGACAGAGACTCAGCTTCTGTTCTTGCCAGCACCAGATAAAACCAGAAATAAAGCCCAGAGTCAGGAATGCAGCCCCTATTACCCCCAGGAAGGCTGTGGTTACCATTTCCCTGCTCCTGCCATTCTATGCTACCAGTATCTAAGCCCTCACGTCTCAGACACACACTGACATCCTAGCTGCAAGAAAGGCTGGCAAAAAAATGATTGCCTACAAGGGAGGCTGGTGAGGAATGCCTGGCCTCCTTGTCTGCTAAGAAGGCAGGTGGGTCTGTTCCCACCTATACTCAAAAGAAGGTCAGGCAGGTGTTCTGCAGTGGTCACTGGACTGCTGCTCTTACATAAATGTCACCACATGCAATGTTTGTGGTACCTTACTGCAGTGCCCACCCAGACTTCTCAGCCAAAAACTATCTAGATCTAGTGTTTCCTCCTTCCGGGGCAGCAACTGGGAACTGAGACCAGTGAATTAGTTTCCCTGGGGCCTTAGGCACAAGGACATCCAGCATTGTCCTCATTCCTACACCCACTAGGAGAGTTTGCATGTGCCTCTTAAATCTCATGTGTTGTAAACTTTATTTCCAAATTCATACCTTGGAGAGAGGGTCTTTGAGAGATAATTAGAGTTAGATGCAGCCATTAAGGTGGGGTTTCCATGACAAGAGTAGCTTGGTAAGAACAGGAATCGAGACCTGACTTGAGACACTTGCTTTGTGTGTTCATGTGATGCCTTCTGAGGTTAAGACGTAGCAAAAAGCCGGGTGGTGGCAGCACACGCCTTTAATCTCAGCACTCAGGAGGCAGAGGCAGGTGGATTTCTGTGAGGCCAGCCTGGTCTATAAGAGCTAGTTATAGGACAGGTTCCAAAGCTACAGAGAACTCTGTCTTAAAAGAAGAAAAAAAAAGAAAGGAGGAGGAGAAGGAGAAGGAGGAGAAGGTGAAGAAGAAGAAGAAGGAGAAGGAGAAGGAGAAGGAGAAGGAGAAGGAGAAGGAGAAGAAGAAGAAGAAGAAAAAGAAGAAGAAAAAGGAGGAGGAGAAGAAGCAGCAGCAGCAAGGACAGGTTCTTTGCCAGATCCAGCACCATGCTTTTACACTCCCCAACCTTCAGAACCACAATCCAAATACACTTTGTTAAGTACAAATACCCAGGAGATAGGACTCTGCTATAGCAGCCAATGACTGACTAAGGCAGTCCCTGCATAAGGGTACCCAGGATTTTACCTATTGGAAATTTTATCTAGAAATAGTTAACCCACCCAATCATCCCCCATAGCTGCTCCCCTCTCACAGTGGTAGCTTGTGCCTAGGTGTCCTAGCTAGAGCAGTGATGCTGTCCAGGTGGTGTGGATGGTGACGGACCAGCCTCCAGCCTACCCATTGGAAAGCCAGAATACTGTCAGTAGAAAAGCCAAGGGAGTGGGATTGATATTCAGTCCCTGTACCAAAGACCTCTGGGGGCTCAGACAGAGGATGATGCCCTGGAGCCTCGGAGGTGGAGGTTAAAGGAGGTTCTGGATGGGGCATGTTTAGCTTGGTAACAATGTTACAGCCAGGAGCCATACAGCAGCCACATTCCATGTGGCCAACACATTCCAATGCCCTCCAAAGTCCTTACTACAACCCCAAGGTCCTGCAGGGACTGCTCTGTCTCCCCTGGACACCATAGAGGCAACACACACACACACACACACACACACACACACACACACACACACACACACTCAGTCTGCTTTGCTTGCAGAGCTAAGAGTGTCTATTTCCATCCTGGAATGCTCCTCTCATTCTTGACAACAGAGCTCGTTCCTACCATGGGTCAGGGGCTCTGCCTGCCACCACTTCAGCTTGGTTATCACTTCCTTAATGTTCATCCCACAACAGCATCTGCAGCCTGGTTCCCGCCCAGTGTGCACCAGTGCACGACCTTGTTCCATTGCCTTCCAAATTCTGGGTGTTCTCTGAAGTCATTGTAATTGAAGACACATCCAAACATGCCATTACTTTGGGATTTGGGCTAAAGTGTGGAATCTAGGGGCAGTATGGGAATAATGGCTTTATGTTCACTTTGAGGCACCATGTATGAAACCCAGGTGCTTGTGCACAGTAGGCGTGTGCTCTGCCTCGGAGTTCCACTCCCAACCTCAGCCTTGCAGGCTAAGAAGAGTGGCTAAGTGCTAAGCAAAAGTGGGATCCGATGGATAGACCATCACCTTGTCACAGCTTTGCAGGCTGAAACTAGAATTGCCAAGTGAGCACAGGCAGGAGTGAGGAAACATTCTGAAATTTTCTTCTTCCTTGGCTGGGGACAGGAGAAAGCCTTCAGGAAGAGGATAGGGGGTGGGTGGGTAGGGGAATGGGGATGCTTATAAAAAAAAAAAAAAAAAAAAAAAAAAAAAAAAAAAAAAACAAAGGCATCTGTTTGCTTCCCAACAGCAGAAAGGCCTCTGTGATATGTATGCTCTGAGGACCAGCATTGCAATGGCTGTGTGCCATGCTGGACAACATTGCAGGCAGCCTGTTTTGGCCAAAGGAAGCCACCACAATGCCAGCCAAGTCAAAACGCCTATGTGCCTATTCTCCCAATTGCCTCCCTTCTGTGGGTCAGAAGGGAGAGTGAGGAAGTAGGAAGCTTCTCCTGTCCTACCCTCTTGTCTCTTCTCCAGGGGCTGGGCACAGAGTCAGGATAGAGTTCAGGGCAGGTATGTATACATTTTAAGTACAGGTGGAGCTGTAATTGAAAGTATTATTGAAAAATGCAAGCTACTCTCGGAATGACAGCTTTAGTGGCTGAAAACCCAGCACAGTAGGAGACTTTAAAATCCTCATAAGAGCCAGGCCGTGATGGCGCACACCTTTAATCCCAGCACTTGGGAGGCAGAGGCAGGCGGATCTCTGTGAGTTCGAGACCAGCCTGGTCTACAAGAGCTACTTCCAGGAAAGGCTCCAAAACCACAGAGAAACCCTGTCTCGAAAACCCCCCCAAAGTCCTCATAAGACATGGGGGAAAGAATATAAGAGAGAGAGGCTTGGAGAGGAAGTTTGGGGCATGCGAAGTCATCGTAGTCCAATTGGTAATCTCCTGCTCCATGTACTTGCCATTTGTTTCTGGCTTCCCTCTCCCGTACTGGACTCTCATTGCCACAAAATCAGGGACTTCCTATGACATGCCCTTTCTGAATCCCCAGCACCTAGGACAGTCACTTATGGCTACTCATCTCAGATGCCCAGGGTATTTCGAATGTGCAAAAGAAGGCGACATCAGCCTATGATGCGTCGCAGGTAGGCAGGACCTATGTTTTCATTCAGTCGAAGGACTCTATTGTGTAGCATTTGGGGCCTGCATTAGACTTGGTAAAGCAGCCCAGAAAACGAGAGGAACTAAATGACTAATCACCCAACAGGATTGATGCCTTAGGTCTGGGCTGCTGTTCCTAGGACCTGGGTCATGGAGGCAGGCAGCACGAGCTTCAGGGAGTCAGTCCTTTGAGACCAGTGCATAGTGAAAGCTGGCCAGGCCTCAGGCTGGAGATCCAGGCGAGCTGGAAACAGAGGCTCAGGGCCCTTGTTGGGAATCCTTCTTATGCCAAGAACCTGTGGCATTTGGTCGGTGTTAGTCAGCATGTCACCAGAAGGTGGCGCTCTCGTTCCAGTTTGGAGGACCCTGCAGCGCTGGTCCAAAAGTTTAGCCCTCCTGTAACCTTGGTAGCAGTTTAGGTCTCAGTCTTTTTTCTGTCTTTGAGAGACCTGGGGAAAGAGGAGTGTGCTGGCTTCCAGCGCAGAAACCTGAGTACCACGAACTTCAAACGACAGTCATCTGGGCTTGGGAACAAGCTCCTCTTTCTTACACATGGATGGAGACCTGGGTTCAATTCCCAGAATCACCAATTAAAAAGCAAACAAATGAACACATAAACAAACACCACCACCACCAACAATAACCAAAACAAAGTTGCCAAATAACAAATTCACTCATTCCCAGTCTTGGGGATCAGGAGTTTGAAACCAAGGTGTTGGCAGGACTCTGTTCCCTCTCTGTCCGCTCTGGGGAGAGTCACGCTTGCCTTGTCCAGCTGGTGGCCTCAAGTGATCCTCGGCTCGATGATGTTGCCACTGCAGTCTCTGAATTCATTTTCTCGGCTGTCCCTCCCGTGTCTTCACGTCTAGTCAACACTCACTGGGTCGGAGCCCACCATTATCCAGTCAGAATGCTTCCCGAGATCCTCAATTGCTCACACCTGCCGCGCTCTGCTTCTAAACCAGGTTGCATTCTGAGGTTCTGAGGGGACTCAGTTTGAGGGCCTCCCTGCTCTCCGTCATGCCCCAGGAGAGACGTGGGGAACCGACTTTTGCAGGGGCCGTGGATAGAAGTTTCGGGTTCAGACCCCAAGTCCCCTGGCTTAGGAGCAGAGTGGGGGACAGGAGCTGCTGTCTTGTTCACATTTGCCCTTGGGTTGTCCATCAGGAGCCTAGTGTGTGTTCAGTGAACTCCGAGAGTGTCACCGGTCACCATGCTGAACCTCATGGCTGCTGGCCAGGTGGTTAGCACCTACTCAAACTGTGCAGGGTGGCAACTCAGCTACATCTGTTTTCTCCCTGCACCCTTGTAGTTTCCTTGGATAAGTTGGGGAGGGGCAGTGTATGGATGGATGGAGCAGAAGGCTATAGGCAGGAGAGTATGCAGGTTGCTGGTTCCCTGGTTGCACGTTGATGCACCTAGATTTCTGAGTTTTAAATGTCTTGAGAGAGTCAGAGATACTACTTCCCGGAGAGTCAACTTAGGCCAAGAAATTTACATATGTAAGTGAGTTCTTGGAAGATTGTGGCAAACTCCCAGTGGACAAAGGAGTGGGTTCAAGAGGCTGAATTCTTGTCGATTTTAGTATTAGTAATAATTATTTGTTTTATATCTCTGGACGATTCATCTGATCTGGAGGAGAGAATTCATGAGCTCCCAGAACCAGGTAGTTCAGGCATAGATAAGGCTTCAGGCACAGTTTGATCAGGACTTTGGTGTTCTTCTGGGATGACTGATTCCTCTCCACCATAATGGATAGCACAGCAGCATGATCTCAGCAAGAAAAGAGGAAGCTTTTCCTACAGCCAATGAGCCAGCTTTCCGAGCTTAAGTCTCATGGAATCAATTTAGACAATGTATCCTTCCTGTGGTCACAATCAGTGTCAAGGGAGTACTGTCCACCAGAGTCCAGAGCCCACTCACGGAGCCATGAGTGGGACCTTCCATCCCAGCTGCTGTAGAATGGGGGACGGGTGGCGTGGGCATCAGAAGAGGCCAAGGATAATACAGTCATATTCATATGCCAGTGAAGACGCAGATCCCGTGCTAACGTGAGTGTGTTGGCTCCATCTTATAAGAGGAGTAAACAGAGGCCAGAGACCTCAGCTCACGAGGCCTTGCAAGTGGTGGAAGAATTTGACTGCTTGCTGTACTCTCTGAAGATATATTTCTGGTCCTGTGGTCACCCCTCCTCTCTGTTCCCCCCAGACCCCTCAGCCCCTCTACCCATTAGAGGACTATGAAATGAGGCCATTGACATAGAGGGCCGAAGATTTACAGATAAATAAATAAAGGGCAGAAGCCAATATTAATGGGGTGTTGTCAAATGCTTGCAGAATTTTCTCCTGTTGTCAGTACCACAGCCTGAAACTCTTCTCAGAGATCCCTCAGCAAATGCAAAGAGGCATGGCATCTCCTGAGACCACAGAGCAAGCGATTGAGGAGCAAGGGAATCCTATGCGGTGTGTTCCCACGGTCTCTCAGAGCCTGGGAGGATTGCCTGGTGAGTTGGCTATGGCACCATGTTCACCTGGCAATGCTGTGCTCAGGGCTCGGACCCTCAGCTGGGATCTCAGGCAGAGCCAGCCTTGGCTGATTCTCTCAACCTCGCGGCTGGCTGTGAGCTCAGTGGTTCCCGTCAGAATCTCATGCTTTTAGTCTGACGGGTGTCCTGACATGCCACTGACCTGCAGGCTCTGCCACACCTCAGCTCTTTCTGCCTGGAGGCCACCCATGAGGAATGGGGACCTTTGAGCATTTGGCCACCTGGGTAGGTCACATGACCCATAACCAGAGCCAGGCTATAAACCCCTCCAGCAGCTTTTTCCTAGTATGCTTTTCCTGGTCATGGTGCTGGGACTGGGTTTGCAGGGGCAAAGGTTTCCCTCTGCTCTAAAGGATGAGATGCCAGTCTCCCTATGGACAGAGGACTTGTAGGTAGCTGCCACTGCCCACAGAATCACTTGCTAATTCTGTCATCCGTCCTTGCTGTCAACAGCTAATTATTGAGCACCTACTGTGTGCCAGGTACCAAGATTACAGAGAGACAGGACAGATTTCCCGTCCCAATAAAACAGTCTTGTAATGTCTCAGTAGTATGAGGCAGGCTAGACGTCATGTCACACAGACCGGGAAACAGGTTCAGTCAAAAGACAGCGCCGGGCTGAAATCACACAAATTGAGTGACATTACTAGAATTAGAACTTCAATTGCCGGTGTCTGAGCCACATTGCGCCAGAGGCCAAGGAGACACAGAGAGGATGTCACCAGCTCCCTACCCTGCCCCCTTCTCCCTTCTTTTCCTTTCTTCAACACACTCCTCTGTGACTACACAGACAGTGGTGGAAGAGTGGGGACGCTGTGTGGACCTGGGGTCCTCCTGCTCCCGGGACTAGGGGTCCTCGGGGAAAGGGCTTGCATGCGTGTCCCCGCAGCCACGGGGCTTACAGCTAGACAGCACTGACTGGTCCTGTTTTGTCTGTGATTATGCCGGATGTTTACATCATTTGTAATGAGACAAATTGGGACAAATTGCCAAGGACACTTATGTAAATGAAACCAGCGGAGACGTTCGCTTTTCTTCTGCTGGCCCAAGCTCGTCTTTGCTTTCCCTTCCTTTTCTCTCGAGGGGCCACTCCGAGCAGGAAGGACTTTATATTCTAGAGACCCTCTCTCCTCCTGTTGTTCCCTGTCTAGAAACCGATTCGCTCTGCATTTCCCAGAGTGCATTGCTCAATGAGTCAAAACAAGGATTCTTTTCTTGGTTAAGCTTAGGGAAGGGGGCCACAACGGTTAACACAGCCTTCCTTCCAGGACTTTTCAGAGTCTGGGGTAGGTTAAGGAGCCATAATGCCCTTCTACAGTCTCTCTGGCTGATAGGACCATGGAACACGGGGCTCTCTCCAGAAGCTGGTCCAGTCTTGGAGAAGTAAGACAAACACTGTCTCCAGCAGAACTAGGAGCCCCTCTGGCCCGCACAGTTTGGAGGCTGGCTGCTGTAGCTCAGGCTGTGGAGGATACAGTTCCTGTGCAGGCAGTCAGCACCCCATGGGATGTATGGCACCCTGAGGGTCGGGGTGTTCAGGAGGCCTGGGATGCTACCACCTGACCTCAGTCTTATTTTCACTACCCCTGACCTGCTGACCTCAGAAGAACCAATTCATGAGACATCTCTTGTGGCTCTGGCTGCACTCTCTGCCTGGGACATCCTTACTCCCTGGACACTGTTGTGGCTACAGAGGCCCAGGCAGGGTGTTGACCTTAGAAGCCATTGGTTCTGCTTGTTGTCTGTTCTCTGTGTCCCACACAGGCCTGGGGTCTTCTTAGAGACCAGAAAGAGTGTGTTCTTAATGGAGATGAAAGACAAGAATCAGGCACAGTACCCAGGCAGGGTGGTGTACACCTGTGATTTCAGCATTCAGAAGTGGGGGCAGGAGGATGAGGAGTTCAAGACCAGCTTAGGTTACATGAGACTTAGCCTCAAAAAAGAAAAAAAAAAAACCCCACCATTAAAGAAGATTTGTAGCTACAACTCATTAGAGAGAGGGTAACCAAGGAGAACATGCAGAGGCAGGGGAGTCTGGTCACCTGGAAAGGTGGCGTCTAAGGACATGTCTCACACACGGTGGCATTAGGGATAGGAGATCAGTGAACTAAGGACAGGTGTGCGGAAATATGTTCCAATCAGATGGGACAATATAGGTGAAGACAGAGGCCATAGGAATCAGGCTGGCTTAAGATGACGGATGAAGATGTAGCATGACCCCGGGCAAGCATGGAGACAAACTCCTGCTGAAGAGAGGGTACCAAGCCCTGCTGATTTCACACAGAGACACGTGGGACTGCCCCTTGTACTCGGACCTCCTGGGAGGAGCATTCACGTGTGCGCAGAACAGAAAGGAGGGAGGGGTGTCTTCCCTTACCCTGAGTATGAGTGTGAAGCCACCTGAAATTACTCCAACTTTTAAATTATCATCAACAGAAAACGGCCAGGGGTGGGAGCACACTGTTGCTGAAGAGCTGCCTCTGCCATTCCCGCGTCAGGGATCATCCGGTCACCCATCACCTGGTCTGCTCTGTCACTTCGGTCTGACCATTCAGAGCCCAGAGGGCACCCTGTCAAGACGCCCCCCCCCCCACGCCAGCAGCCCCTACTGTGCCCTGTATTCATGCTGACTGACTTCCTACGTGTGTCTGTCCTCTCTCCTTTCTGTCCCCACCGGCTGGAACCGCTACCATGCTCAGCTCTGAGGAAACTGGGCCCTGCCTTCACTGCCGCAGACTCCCAGTGCCAGCTCTGTCCCTGCCGGCAGGGGCCTGAGGAGGGCGTTGACTGAATAAATAAACAAAAGGACACTGAAGAGTCCTGGGAGCTTCCCAGACTACCCGGCAGAACCCTGTATATTGTCCTCTTTGGGAGGAAGGCTCAGAGAAGTGAGTGGCTCATAAAGCTTCCATTTCCAGCCATTGGCAGGACCAGGTTCAAGTGCAGACCCGAAGCTCTTCACTGCTCCATTCCTGTCCCCAAACACCCCAGTCTTGTCTCTTTTAGGGCCGAGGAAGCTCTTAGAGTAGTAGTGCAGCAAGCTCAGCAAGGATACCACATGTCAGGCACTTGCTCTGCGAGGTTGCTTGGAAGGGCTTGTGCCAACGTGGTACTCAACACTGCAACAGATGGACGCTCTGGTCCCCTGGGCAAGCTCAAGGCCCTTGCATATTGCAGGGCAAGGTCTGAATTCCAGAATAGCATTTGGGCTTGGAACTTGATTGTCTCTGTTGTCACAGCAAGCAGATGGCACCAGGTGACACTGGATAAATTTGAACTTGGTAGAAAACTCCAGGCCACTGGGATTCCCTGTGCCCGGAACTCACGAGATCCCGGCTGGGACAGCGATGGGTCTTTTCTAGGACAGGCAATTAATCAGGAGTATTAATGAAAACGCCAGCTCCGAGATTGCAGAAACTTAAGTAATTTATTGGGAATTGAGCTCCGGCCATTAAAATGTCATTATAGGCTTGTCAGCGAAGAGCCATGCCGGAGTGCAATTGTTTAATGCTCTCTGAACAGATGAAGTCTGGTGCGTCCTGCCGGGAAGGGCGACTGACCACGACTGTGTGCCCAGGCTGGTGCCCAGAGGGTTCCACCAGGCACAGAGAAGAGACACAACCAACAGAGACGCAGGCACTGCCCTCGAGGGGCTTAGAAACTTCCAGAGGGACCACATATGGTACAGATGTGACCAGAAGAGCACTATGCAGTGGAATCAGAAAGACTAGCTCTGACTAATGACACACCAAAGGCTTCCTGGGTATGTGGGGGGGGGGGAGGTGATCACAAAATAAGTTCCTCCCTGCTGAGCTGCTTCTTGCCCTCCAATCTGAAGAAGAAGCCAGCTATCTGAAGGCCTAGTGTCCAACACCATTCTGAATAAGGACAGGAACCTCCCAGCTGGGGAGATACCAAGCATGGGAAAGCCTTATGTTTAAGCACAGATATGTATACAGGGCGTAAGTAGGTGCAGAATATGTATCTAGTCCTTTAACAGAGGCTGGGATTAGGGAAAGTGGCCAGAAAGGCAGTAATGAGCACTAGGTTTTCAGTGTGGTATGTAGTCTGCTCCTTATTTCCTTCTGTAAACGGAGATGTTTACAGAAAAAAGTAAACTACAGGATACAGCGATGGCGCTTGAGATAGTCTGGCCGTGTTACTAGAATGACTGACAGCAGATGCCTGAAGATAGCACTGCTTGAAGGAGTGCATGGGATAAAGCAAAGAGGAAGGCCCCCAAAACGCAGCATAGACAGCGTAAAGGAAGACTGTGGGACCTTGGGTATGACAATAACACAAGCATCTATGACTGCCCAGGATAAGAACAACGGGAGAATCATCATAAACAGCTGCCCATGCATGTTTAAGCATTGCTGGGACCTTGATGACGATGATGATGATGATGGTGATGATGATGGTGGTGGTGGTGGTGATGATGATGGTGATGATGATGATGGTGATGATGATGATGGTGATGATGATGATGATGGTGATAGTGATGATGATGATGGTGATGATGATGATGGTGATGATGATTATGGTGATGATGATGATGATGATGACGACGACGACGCCCAGCTGTATGAGGTGAGCATGGACAGTGTGGCTAATCAGGTGCTATAAGTTACAGCCTAAGTGGAAAAGGACTCGAGGCTACCACAGTGTTTCACTGGACCCATGGAATCCAGTTCCCACCTTTACAGTGTGTCCATGGGGTCTGAGGACCCCATAACCAGGGTCTCAGCCTTCCTCTTGGTTGTGGCAATTCCCGGGATGGGTCGCTTCTGTCAGCACCTGCCCCCATCTGCTGTGACCTAGCCAGATGAGCCATGTTTCCCACGGGAACATGCACCCAGGCCTGGGGATTTGGTGTTTGCGGAGGAAACTGACAACTCATCTGGCCAGTGGGCAGGTGGAGTGTGCTTTTTTTTTTTTTGTTCAAGTATGGAGTTTATTTTCTTTTGGGGGCCACCAAGAGCCAGCGGCACCAATAAGTGACCCTGCTAAGAGCTGAGTTGGCATATTCCTCATCCCTCCCCCAAGACATCTTTCACAGAGCTTGTCTGTCACCTTTATTCCTCCTCCTTCCTTATTTGTGTGTGTCTGTGGGGGGTGTGTGCACATCTGTTTGTGTGTGTGTATGTGTGTGTGCAGGCATGTATCTGTTTATGTGGAGGATATGCATTGTTTGTGTGGAGGATATGCATCTGTTGGTATGTTGGGGTATGCATCTCTTTGTGTGTGTGTACAGATATGCATCTCTGTGTATGTGGGGATATGTACCTGTGTGTGCGCGTATGCATCTGTGTGTGTGTGTGCGTATGCATCTGTTTTGTGTAGGTGGGATATGCATCTTTGTGTATGTGTGGAGATATACATCTGCTTGTATGAGTGGGGGTATGCATCTGTTTGTGTGTGGGGGGGTATGGATCTATTTGCATGGGTGGGGGTATGCATCTGTTTGTGTGGGTGGGAGTATGCATCTGTGTGTGTGTGTGTGTGTGTAGGTATGCTTCTATATGTATGTGTGGAGATATACATCTGTTTATGTGGTTGAATGTGTATGCATCTGTGTGTATAAGCATACATCTGTGTGTGTGGAGGGTATATATATCTGTGTGTGTATTTTATTCTGTATCTGCATATGTGAAGGTCAGAGGTCAATGTTGAGGGCCTTCCTACATTGTTCTTCACCTTCTGTTTTTTCTACAGGGGTTTCTCATTGAACCTTGAGCTCCCCGGGCTAGCTAGACTGGCTGACTAGCTGGACCCTATCAGCCTGTCTCTGCCTCCTGAGCACTGGGGTTCCAGATGCATGCCGCCATAGTTAGCCTTCATGTGAGTGCTGGGGACTCAAACCCAGAACCTCACACATTCCGAGCAGGTTCTTTGTCCACTGAGCCTTCTCCTAGCTCCTAATCTAACAGGAATATCTTGCTATGTATCTATGAATTATTTTACAAACTTTATTATTTGTTTTTTTAGAGAGAGGTGCTGAAATTTTCTGTAGGGACACGAGTCCCCAACCTCAATGACCCAGAGTAGCAAAGGGTCATTTCTAGGCCTGTTCCTTTCTCCAGTTCTCTTAGTCTTTTGTCTTCCCCATCCCTGTGGGGTTCAAGGCCAGCTCTCACAGCTGGTAGCTCTGTGCTTGTTACTTGACTTCCCGCCTTGCTTGTCTGAAGTGGGGGACAATAATAGTATCTGCTTAATGGGATGTTGAGAAATTAAACAAATTAGCACATAGAGAGTCCTCAAATCACACCTGACATAAAACAGATGCATAATTAGTGTTTTGTCTAATTATTAGCTAGAATGTCATGACTTTGCAGAAGAGACACAAAAATGAACCAAATGGGTTTCATGTCCCCAGTCTGAGATGCATATTGGGGTGGGAGTAATAGGTGCTGGCTTGGGGCAGGTGGGACAAGGGATAATTTAGGGATTTTCCAGGTATGTACAGGATGGAAGGGGCCAGACACTTTGTCACAGCAAAACGAGAACTCAATGGGGCTCTGAAGAAGTCTTCATCAGGGAAGAAACATGTTTGGTTGTGAGTTTTTAGAAAAATCTCTACATAGTTTGGCAGGTCCTGCAGTTTGGTGAACCTTTGGGGAAGGAGAGTCAACTACGTGTTTGTAGCTGGCCAGGTAAAACTTACAGCTATAATTTGAACAAAGTGGTGGTGAGAATGAGATGGAGCGGTGACACAGGCCACATGTGCTCAGAGTCAAAGCTAACGTGGTTATGTGGGTCTGGGTATTCACCCATTCCTCTCCCGCCACCACGACAACAGAACACCCCTCCATTAAACCAACTGTCTCTATCTCAGACTCGGGAAAATGGGAGTGATTTCTGGGGAGGCCAGTCCTGTCCCTGACCTTGGGCTCCCTGGGGGAGCTGTGCTTCTTCAGCTCCTTGCAGAGGATTCATTTGCTGTCCCTGGCTCCTAGCTCTGCAGCCTGGGACGTGTGAGTCAAGCCTGCTATGCGCATCTTCCTCCTAGCTCTCCATTAGTCCCTGAAATAGAGCCTGGCTGGGAGAATGGCGCTTCTGGCTTGTGATGGCTGCATTCCGCTAATTGCACTTAATTTTCCTGTGCTGTGCCCAGCAGGAGCCCACGGAGAGCTCACTGGGTATTCTGCAAAGCTAGCTGGCCCAGGCCACTCAAGACCTGAGCTTGCCACTGAGTAGGAGATTGGAAGACGGGAAAGGAAGCAGGGGGTAGCGCAGTTGAGGGCCTATAGTATGAGGTGCTTTCCAGGGACAGCCAGTACTTCCTCCCTCCCTCCCCATCCACGCCGTGGCTCTGCTTCTGCCTAGCTACCTGAGCTTGTGGTGCAGAGATCTCTCTGTATCTTAGTCTCTGTGCTTGACAAAGCCAGGGCAGCCACTCAGTCCAGGCCTGTGGCTGGCTCAGGGTTTGTTTGTTCCCTGGACTGAGCCCTCTGAGGAATTTAGTTTGTCTATCTTCTCCGTTACATAGCAGCTGGGGCAGCGACTACATGCTCAATGGATCACCATTATTGATCTTCCCAATATTCCTAAGATGGGCATATCACCCATATCATCTGTCATTCCCCCTTGCCCCTTGCAAGCCCCAGTGAATTTGTGCTTGGTCACATGACTTGCTTTGGTCAATATAATTGAGAAAGCCTAGCTTCAAAGTTGCAGCTCTTTTCTCTGAAAGCTGCTGGCCACTAAAGGACCTACGCTGGGGTCGAGGGAGGAAAGATGACCAGGCTGGGGAGGTGAGTGGGTAAGGTTCAAGAGAGACAACCACGGCTAAGGGCTCCAGGAGAGAAGGGAGTGGCCAGCTGTCGTCCTTTGGTGACACTGAATGGGTCCCAATGATGCCTGCTTAAAAGGGTTAGATGTATGATTTCTACCCTTTGACCCACCCTGTCCCTAGCAACTGGACCCAAGCTTTCTTCCCCGCCCAGTTTCTCCATACTCTGTGGTACTGTGTTTTCCATGGAGACTAACCTCACCTTTCACTGATGTCCCAGGGCTTGGGACAGAGAATGCGTACCAGTGAGTTAGCCTGGATGGAGCAGCCTTCTTGGAATCTGGACTTTCACACGGCAAGTCTAAGTGTGACTGTTCCAAAAACTGGACCTCCCTTTCTACCCCTACTCCTCTGTCACCCCAGTTCTGCTAGTAGGTATGAGAATGACCTCCCCCAAAGCAAAGGCTGACATTCCTGTTGTAGAGAGACCTTCGAGCCATGGTTGGTAATGAGATGAGCTGTGGAAGTCCTGGAATCAAACCCGGCTTTGTGACCTAGTACGTGTGTGCGTGTGCGTGTGCGTGTGTGTGTGTGAGAGAGAGAGAGAGAGAGAGAGAGAGAGAGAGAGAGAGAGAGAGACTCTCACGGGGGTGGGGGGCTTTCCTGACACAGGAGACAAGAACCACAGGCAAAGCTGTGGAGAAGAGGAGGGATGTTTGGTAATGAGCCTGCCCAGGAGTTCAGAACATCCCCTCTGGAGAGGTGGGATGATGTCAACACAGTGGGGCTTGGGATTCATCTGTAGCTATTGATAGCCAGCATGTAATCACAGGCCACTGATTAGTGTCTGATGGGCCCTGCAAAGCCTCGCTCCCAGTGACTCTGCAAGACTGTTCTATAGCCCTGTTGCTGCTTGGGCCAGTGCACTGCATGTCTGGAGGATGCCGTCGGCTTCTCTGGAACGGTTTTCAGTAAATGGTGCCTTGACAGGTCCTACAGGTCCATGCTGAGGGCAAACTCCAGAAGCAGCTGAGGAGCACATCTTGAGGAGCACTCCTTGAGGAGCACATCTTGAGGAGCACTCCTGCAGAGCTTTGCAATGCAGATCTGCTTGCCGCTTTGCCAGGACTGCAATGGAGTTGCACAGAGAAAGCTACTGTGGTGAGAGCTTGTGACTCGGTTTCTTCTTCTTGTCAGAGATTCTTTTCATTTAAATAAAAAGAAGCTAGTGTCTTAAATGCAAACACGTCATCCCACATCTGTGAAACGGCACCGGAAGGAGCTGATGAAATCCAGCAAGTAGTTGGGCTTTTAGTTCTGATGACGGTGACACAGGGTGCCAGTGTGACTGCTCTTTGCATAGGTGACATGCCAATGGCTGCTCCGCAGGCCCCTGAAGGGTGCCTAGATAGCCACTCAGCGACATGCCTGTCCTGTGCCTGCAACAGGCAGCGCAATTCACAGGAGCAAGCATTTCAGCTGCTACCAGTCAGAGAGTAAACAAACGGCCTCGTGCTGTTCCTGTGGCTTGTCGACTCCCCACGTGACGGGGAGGGAGGGAGCTCTTTCTGGCTTTGCGTGATGAGGAGCCACAGTGGGGACGACAGCTCTCTCTTCCAGTCTTGGCTGTATCAGATTCGGCAGGTGATACAGCGAACAACACACACTGTGGTAAACAACCTCCTGCCCAGACTGTGGCATTGTGGGGATCCCCAGGATACCCCGTTACACTACCACCACGCCGGAGGATGCAGGCATCTTCCTTGTGGATGAGGAAAGATGAAGAATGTTAAATATAAAAATTCAGGTAGACAGAGCAAGCTGCCCTGCCTCTACCCAGGATGGAACACAGCAATGGCACGTCCCCATTGAAATGTAACTGCTTCCTTCAGCAGGGCACATTTACATCAGCTGGCAGCATGGGCAGCGTGGGCAGCGTGGGCAGCGTGGGCAGCGTGGCTGCAGCCATCATTTCTCAGAGCAAAATTTTCCCACATACCAATTTCATCTGTATACATATCCCATCTCACTGGGAGCCAATCAGGGGGACAATTCTTTCCATTTTATGGATGGGTAAACTGAGGAGCAGAGAAGTACAGTAAATTTCTGAGGTCACACAACTATGCCAATGGTCTTCATGTCCATTCTTACAGCATGACACAGTGGCCCCTAGCAGAACAGGACCAACTGTATCTGAACCCCTTTTATGTGTGAGAGGAACAAACTTCTATACTCCCTGAAACAACTTTGTCTAGGGAGAGGTTTGACGATGCACCGCTAAACATCGTCCCCCCAAGTCACTGAGGCACAGAAAGGGATCTGACCCACAAATAGGTTCCTTCTGCTAAGACGCTCCTGACTTCTTGGTTTAGTGTGACTGGGGCCTGAAAGAGGAGGGGTGGAAGGCTCCACAGGTGAGATGGAACCACTGGATGGGCAACCTCAGAAGCCTCATGTGGCCCAGTGATTAACACTGCCCAGAGCACAAACCCTGTCCATGCGCCTGGATCCACAGAGAGACACTATCACTGGGCAAGGCAGTTGAGGTTTGAGGATACAGAAACCCCCAACTATGGTGGTGTGAGCACACGGTGACCCCCAGCAGTGGCGGTGTGAGCATGTGGTGATCCCCAGCTGTGGTGGTGTGAGCATGTGGTGACCCCCATCTGTGGTGGTGTGAGCATGTGGTGACCCCCAGCTGTGGTGGTGTGAGCATGTGGTGATCCCCAGCTGTGGTGGTGTGAGCATGTGGTGACCCCCAGCTGTGGTGGTGTGAGCATGTGGTGATCCCCAGCTGTGGTGGTGTGAGCACGTGGTGACCCCCAGCTGTTGTTGAGCTTAGCATGTGGTGACCCCCAGCAGTGGTGGTGTGAGCATGCGGTGACCCCCAGCAGTTCTTCAGCCTGGAGGTGAGAGGCCCCTTCAGAGGGACCCATGAAACTTCCCTAAGTGTGTCTTCATGACTTCTCCCCAGCTCCTGTCAGTCCTGTCTCTGTTTTATGTCTTACTGTGGCTCACATATGGTTTGCAACCCCAGAAAGCTCAGGCTGGGCCTTAATGCCTCAATGGGACAATGCGAGGAGGTAGGCCTAGGACAGGTATGGCCTGCAGAAGGGATGGACATCCCCCTCATGGGACTGGGTTAGGTCCAAGACTGGCAATTAATGAGACCCCGGAGACCTAACCCATTCCCCAAGATGCTTGGCCTTCCTGGCTTCTCTTCCTTCATGTATCGTGTGATGATCGCTTGTCCTTACACCCCATCATACGCTGTCATCCACCATGTTACAGCAGCCGGGGCCACTTAGTAATGCTACCCTGTGTGATATTTCTGGTTACCAGATCATGAGCCAAGTTAACCTTTCTTCTCTCTCTCTCTCTCTCTCTCTCTCTCTCTCTCTCTCTCTCTCTCTCTCTCTGTACTTAGCCCCATATCAGGCATTTTGTCATAGCAACCCACAGAAGACTAAGACATCCTGCTCATTATGTCATATGCTTTGGGGTAAAAGCCCCCAGAAAGTATCCAGATGAAACATCTGGTCCCACATCATAGGCCATTGCTGTGGAAAACCAACAAATTGGCTTGGGGGTGTGTGTTACAGTAGAGAGAGTTCTATTCTGGGCCAAGAGGGTGATCCTAGCTCTGCCATGTGTCAGTGCTGGTGTGATACTGAGTGTGGCCTGCGTCCAACACAGCCCCTATGGACAGCCTGCCCTCTATGTCACACGTACCCTCTTTCCATTACACCTTCCCCATAATGGTCTGAACTATGGCCCTGTACCAGGCCCTGATCCAGCACTACCTAACAGAACATTCAGTGACGAGGGTTTTTCAGATGGAGTTAAGATGAGAGATGATTTAGATGAGCCCCGGAGGAGACTGGGACACAGGGAAGGCACTGTGACCACAGAAGCGGGTACCGGGACTGTGACATGGCCACAAGTCAGGGATGCTGGCACCAGACATTGGAGGAAGCCAGGACGCAACCCTCCAGCAGCCAGTGGCCTGAAGACAACATGTAAATCTGCAGATGCTGTGGCTTCAGTTCTATGACACCAGTGAGGACTTCCAGCTGCTGAGACAGCTGGACGGATTGTTGTTTTAAATACATTCGCCTTGTGGAAACTGGTTCTAATCATAAAAGAGGTGAATGCAGTCATAAGCACTCTCTTTTCTAAGACAAAGGTCCCAAAGTTTCCTTGGGGAGAAAGGGACACCCTTGCTGGTGGTGTGGAGTGGGAAGTCTTCATGTTAGGGACCTCTCTCCTCTCCCATCATGGAGGCCTTCGTTTCATCTCCGCACACCCTCTCTCTGTCCATATGGATCCTTGGCAAGTTCCTCCACGGTCATCTTAAGTAAAACAGTTTACTCAGCGAACAAAAGAGCCCCTCTGGAATGGAGCCAGCAGAAGACTTTCCTTTCTGGGAGTGAAATGAACATGAACTTTAGATGCATCGGAATCTGTCTTCCTCTCTAGACCCTGCTGCAAGAGGGAGCTCCACCCCAGGACAGGGTGGACTACTGATCGTCCCTAATTGGCTGGTTGCCCACTCCCTAAATGGCCATCTTAGATGCACTACTGAGATGAACAAGCTCACGCTGACTAAATGGGAGAGACCCGTTCCACTCCTCTTGGCTACCCTATGACACGGGAACTGGGGACACAACCCCATTCTGCCAAGAGAAAGCTGGGGCACAACCGCTGACAGCAAGCTGAGCAGGGACGGCTGATAAGTGGATCCTTCCCTGGACAAGAGCCTAGCTCCCATTGTCACTGGGGGTCATGAGGATCCTTGGAGACTCTAAAGGGAGATTTGGTTATCCTGGCTATGCTAGGGAGCCCAAGTGGCCCCTTCAAGAAGATCTCGAGGTATGCTCTGGGGAGGGAGATTCCAAGAGTATCTGGGCAGAGAGGAATCTGAGCCCAGGATATGGCAGCAAGTGGCTGACATGGGCACCTGGTCCAGTCCAGGAACTGTGTGGAAGGAAAGAGCGGTTTCTTGGACAGCTATGCTTTAGGGGAGGGAAGTGGGGGACGCAAGGAAGTAGAAACAGCTGACACAGCAGGATTCCCGGCTAAGTGCTGCAGAGGAATGGGCAGATGAGTCCAGGAGGCTGGGGCTGCTGCAGCGAATGTGACCTCACTGTTGGCTGGCAAGAGGAACTATTAATTTCACTAAGTGCTGTTAGGAGGACTAAGTGAGGCCATGTGTGTATATGAGACACGCCACATGGCTCGCCAAACCCACTTTTCTCTCTCTGCCCAACCTGTAGCTCCAGAACAGGGAGGAAATTGAAATGGCCAAGTTCTGGGTCATGGAAATTCAAGCTCCTCCCATGCTCCTGTTCTCTAGCTAAACTGATTGGTTGACTAAAGCTGTCAATCATTTCATTTTATGGATTCTCAAGAGATCACTACGTGGTAAAGTTAAACAAGAACAAAGAGTTGGCCTTCACATCACCTACAGTGGCCATGAAAACACAAGCATGCTTGCTATGGGGAAACACTCATGCTCTCCTAGTGGGAATGCAAGATGGTCCAGCTATTGTGGAAAACAGTCCAGCAGGTCTTCATTAAGTTAGACATAGGGTTTCCATATGGCCAGCAATTCCATTTCTAGGATTTTATCTAAAGACCTATGTTAAACAAAAGCATGGGTATGAATGTTTATAGCAGCATTGTTTACAATCATGAAAAGATCAAAACAATTCAAATGCTCATCAATTAATAAATATGAGACATGTGATATGCCCACACATTGGGATATCATTCAGTCATAAAAAAATGAATGATATATTAGCACATGCCACACAACAGATGAACCTTGAACACATTATGGTAAGTGAAAAGAGCTGAGCACAGAAGGTACATGACATGTGATTTCACGCAGATAAACCATCATGAGCAGATAAATTCGTAAAGACAGAGAGGCTGGGGGAAGGGAGGGAGGGGAATCACAGCTTTCTGGGAATGGGGCTTCTATTCAAGGCGACGAAGTCCTGAAAATGGGTCATGGTAACTGTTGGAGGACACTGGATGCCATCAATGCCACTGAAATTGACACTCAAAATACACGTGTACTTTGGTTTGCAGTAGGATGACAGCTCAATAAACCACTGCAATTGGAAACTCACAGGTCGAAAATACATTCAATACGCCCGACTTACCAAGTGTCCTTGCTTAGCCCAGCCTCCACACACCTACCTGGAACTCTTAAGCTAGCCTACAGTGGTGCAAAAATATCCAGCACAAAGCCTCCTTCCTCTTCAAGGGCTGAAGACCTTGTGAGGTGCAGACATGATGCTACAAAGTACAACCAAAGCGGAGTGACCGCGTGGTTATGCTTTCAAACGTCATAGTCAGAAAAGAAGAACCCAAACTACCATAAATCAGGGACCCTCTGAAATGAGCTTATTTTGTCTTGTGATCTTATCACAATAAAAAAATAAAAACAAGCTGGGTGTGGCAGACTCTGTTTCTTTCTCTCGAATGAATTGAAAACTGGGAAATATGATGAAATCATGTGGGGACAGGGACTGAAAAGTCCTGAAGGAGGATGGACCCAGAAGCCTCTTGTGCCAGCTGCCATCTGAGGAGGCGGGGGCTTGGGTAAGCCGAGTCCAGAGTTGGAGAAGAGGCGGGGGGGGGGAGTGAGCTCTGGGCTGAGGGCTGGGGTGTGGCACACTCTCATGCCCATTTGACCAGTGGAAAGCTGAGTGATGGGTCCATCTAATGCTGCCCACCGACAGCTTCCAATGAACCCCAGGTCTTCCTGTGATGCCGAGCTTTTCCTCCTAGCCCCATGCACCCCTTCTCTGCCCTGGTGGCTTCTGGAGCTGGAGATGGAGAAAAGGAGACTAATGACTAGGAGGAGCAAGTGTGATCAGCAAGGAGGAGCTGCAGGCAGACAAGAAAACAGCATCTTTTCTTTAAGATTTGTTTGCCAAGGACTTCTTCATTACTGTGGTTGCTCTAAGACCAGACAGAGGTTCTTTCCTGGGGCTGAACCTGTGTGTGTGTTGCAATTCCCTGTCATTCTGGAGAGGTAGGGCTGTGGATCCAGTTCCCACAGATGGGCAGCTGGGAGTGTGTGTGTGTGTGTGTGTGTGTGTGTGTGTGTGTGTGTGCGTGTGCGTGTGTGTGTGTACCTATTTCTGTGGCTTCCTTCATCTCCCTAAGGTGCTGATGCTCACCTCTTGGGCTTCTAAGGAACAAAAGGGCCCCAGTGGCTCACCATCATGCAATGCCTTGCCCTTCACAGCTGTTCTCTGTTTTCTCCCTGCAAGTGTGAGATGCGGTACAGTGAAAATCAAGGTGGCTCTGGACCCGGATCTTCATCATTCTGCTTGGCCTCCAAGCCGCAGGTGCCTTTCTCTCCTGTTACCCCAGATCTCCTCCATGGACACTCTGCTCTGGCCTGTGCATTGCTATCCAGTGGGCTTTGGCATTAGCTTGGGCTTTGATGACTCCAGGGAACCCACTAAATGCCATGGATCAACCTATCCCACAAGCTCCATCTCAGTGGGTTTCTATCACTGATAGGAATTTCTCTAGATTTACCTTTCCTGTCCATGGCAGCAGGCCACCTGGGCCACTGCCTGCCCTCATTCAAGCACATCATTGTGTCCAGCCGGATGTGACCCTTTCTCTCCACCTCACTTCCAGCCTCACTATCTCTTCCTTTAATAGTTTTCCAGCTGACTTCCTGTTCTCCATATCTCCCCATCTCCTCTCCAACAGTACAATGTTTTCCTATTCTCATCTTTTGGTCAATACCTTGCACAGCTATGTCCCTGAGCCCAGTGTCTGCTTGCTGGGTATTCAGGGCCAGGGTGAGTAGGGCTGGGCTGGGGTTCCACATACCCCCCAGTGCCAGCTGGGACTGTTCCCAATCATCTTAGCTTCCCCTCTCCTGACACCTGCCTCTTCCTTCTGTCTGGCTACTTGTCACCTGCGTGACCTCAGTCCTTGCATGACTTAGGCACATCTCTTCCTTGATGTCAGTTCAGCCCTATGAGCACCCTGTCCTGTTGCATGTGTTGCGACCCTATGAAGCGTCTGTCCCTGTGAGTTTGGTGTGGTGTGAGTTGATGCCCGTTTCATTTGTCATTGTGTCCCTGCTTGCACCACAGACCCTGCTCCATTGTAGGGGCTCCGTGTGAAACCAGAAAAGAGATTAACGGAAACCAATGAGCCTGGACTCAAAGCCCCCAACTGCCAGGTAAAACAAGCAGAAGCTGTCCCTTCAGGGCCCGCACCACCAGAGGCATGATGTGGACCATAGCAGCTCCTTTTTGCACCATTCCTGCTCAGCAGAACCTCCAGGGACACTTTGAATTCCTGTAAACTACTTCCCTGCTATGACTTGTAAGCCACGTTGCCAAGCAACAAGAGGGGATTTGGTCCTTATCAAAGAACCTCATCTACGTGTGATATGCTGGGAGAGTTTCCTAGAACAGGTCATCACCTACCTCTTCAGTCTGGGGCTGACCCCTGGCCCTGAAAAAGCTGTCTGTCTGAGTGCTGGATATGTCTCCCTCAGACACCCTCTGACTGGCTCATTCCAGGGCCGAGGGCTCAGTGGTCCCAGGACCTAATGTAGAACCTTGGCTTTGGGATAAGGAAGGCTAGAACTCACATCCCAGAATCAGTACCCAGCTTCATGCCTAGGAAGAGCCCTTTTCCTTGATGTTTTGGCATCTTCTCTGGTCAGGGTGATACTAGGACCCTTTTGCTGTAGGGGGTTAAGATGAATAAAGGCAGCAAGGACTCTGTGGTGAGGCCCCTCACCTAGGAGCAGTGCAGGTGTGGCTACAGTCACAGAGCGAGCACTCCAGGTATGATGCCACCCTGAGTTTAGGGACAGCTTGGCCTTGTTTGTCAGGCTTACTCATAGCAATGACAGGGAGTCACCAGATGGAAATTAAAAAACCCTAACTTGCTGCTGTGTCCCCTTTGAAAGTATTTTGTCACCCATTCCTAGTCACAGCCTGCAGAGCAGATGGGTAGATGCTCAACTTAAAAGATCCCGTCCAAAATCAAACCTCCAAACTGCTGTTTACCGGGCATCTGCTGCGTCCGGGAACCCATCCATCCTGCTCCTCTCTGACACCCTGCCGTGTACCTGCTCTCCTTCTATGACCCAGAGTGGATGCTGGGCTGAAAGTCCTCCTGCTACAGAAGGACAGTGGGGGTAGGACTCCTGCCGTGGGCCTGGATCAGTGCCGATGCATTCTGTTCTCCCCTTACGTCTGGCTAACTGAATAAAAGCAAAGCAGGGTAGATCATCAGCACACATAGCAACATAAACCAAAGGCACCAGGAAATCATGGGCAGGTGGTGATGGAGCTTCTGGGTTCCCGGGGGCTCTGAGATGCACACACAGGCAGCCTCCTGCTTCCTGCAAGAGGTCAGGTGGCCCTGGGGATCACCTGGTTTGGGCCTCAGCTCAGTTCTCTAGGTACCACCCGAGGCTCGATGTCAGATGCCATCATCTCCCGCCTGCTCCATTGATCTCTGTCAGGGACAAGTCCAAGGTCAGACCCCAGACAGGGTGCTCCTCTGCCCACGTCCACTGACATCACTGAGGCACCATAAACTTGTTCCTCGGCAAAGCTCACATCCCTGTGGCCTTGCCCGTGCCAGGGAGCTTCCTGGGCAAAGGCTAGGTCCCCATCTCCTTAAGAGAACAGTTCAGAAGGGAGGAGTAAATGCTGCCCTCTTCACTTTCTCTACTGTTCAAGAATTTATTGTTTCTGTCCCCACCTCAAACTTCATTCTGTCTCCTTCTATCTCATTTGCCTTTTGAATGCAACCAGCATCCTACTTGGTGTGAGAATGGAAAGAGGCCCAGAGCATGCAAACTGTCCTGCCTGGAGACAGGGCCTGAGAGTGGCGGCCCTGACTGTGGCAGCGACCTTCTGTGGCCATTTCAGGCTGGCTTCCCGACAAGGTTTCCCCTTGGCCTCCCTCCCCGTTCTGTCTCTGGGGAGGCCTGGCAGCTGACCACGGTTCTGATCCAGCGCACCCATAATTACTTCCAAATGTTATTTTCATGAAGCCACATTCTTCGCCACACGCCTGTGACTCCCAGCCGTGGCTGCCACGTGCCCCATTAGCTCAGGATCGAAAGCTGGTGTGTTTAGAAGACAGAGCAGCCAGAGTACAGCCTGGGCATATGGACGGGCTCACCTACAGGGTGCACGGGGCGGGGCTTTTAGACGTCACCTGTGTCATGTCTGGAGTTGACATATTCGTGCTCTTTAAAATCTTTGTAACCACAAAAGTCTATGCTCTACTATGTTCATAGCAGCATTGTTTGTAATAGCCAGAACCTGGAAACAACCTAGATGCCCTTCAATTGAAGAATGGATGAAGAAAGTATGGAATATATACATATTAGAGTACTACTCAGCAGTAAAAAACAAGGACTTCTTGAAGTTTGCAGGCAAATGGATGGAAATAGAAAACACTATCCTGAGTGAGGTAAGGCAGACCCAAAAAGGAACATGGGATGTTCTCACTCATATTTGGTTTCTAGCCATAAATAAAGGACATTGAACCTATAAATCAGGTTCTTAGAGAAGTGAAATAAGAATGAAAACCCAAAGAAAATCATATAGGCATCCTCCTGAATATTAACCTTCATCAGGCGATGAAAGGAGACAGAGACAGAGACCCACATTGGAGCACCGGACTGAAATCTCAAGGTCCAAATCAGGAGCAGAAGGAGAGAGAGCACTAGCAAGGAACTCAGGACCGCGAGGGGTGCACCCACACACTGAGACAATGGGGATGTTCTATCGGGAACTCACCAAGGCCAGCTGGCCTGGGTCTGAAAAAGCCTGGGTTAAAACCGGTCTCGCTGAACATAGCGGACAATGAAGACTACTGAGTCCTCAAGAACAATGGCAATGGGTTTTTGATCCTACTGCACCTATTGGTTTTGTGGGAGCCTAGGCAGTTTGGATGCTCACCTTACTAGACCTGGATGGAGGTGGGTGGTCCTTGGACTTCCCACAGGGCAGGGAACCCGGATTGCTCTTTGGGCTGATGAGGGAGGGGGGCTTGATTGGGGGAGGGGGAGGGAAAGGGGAGGTGGCGGTGGGGAAGAGACAGAAATCTTTAATAAATAAATAAATTTAAAAAAATAAAATCTTTGTAATCTTTTACAATTTATCTTTTGATTGACAGGTAAAGCAGGCGTACAGTACTGTAACCATGATGTCGCTCGGATGTACGTAGACTGTCTGATGGCTGAGCCAGCCTTGCTAATGCGCTCTCATTCACGGTGTGTGGTGGGAATAATTAAAGTCTATTCTCAGCAACTTCCATAAATCTTTGTTATCTTTAAAATAGTAAGGCAGCTATACACACAGGACAAGAAAGTAGATACGGGGACTGTGTGCAGAAAGAAGGTCAAAGGGAGGGAGAAAGGAGATCAAGAGAGGGCAGTGGGGTGGGGGAGTCAAATATGGAATGTTTACTCTTATATGTGAAATCTATCAACCGCCCATCTATCCATTATCATCTATCTACTCTCTCTCTTATCTATCTATCATCTATCTATCTATCTATCTATCTATCTATCATCTATCTATCTATCTATCTATCTATCTATCTATCTATCTATCTATCTTGCATGAGAGAAAGAACTATTTGTGGGACAGAAGAGGGACCAGCAGGGAGGAAGAGGGGTAAGAGAGGGTAAGGGAGGGGATAAATACGAGTAATACACAATGATACCCATGTATCAACAATTCCTAATAAAGATAATAAAACCCATTATTTCGCATGCTAACTGAAGCTAAGAGCACAGCAAATCCGTTTTCTAGATAAAGAATTGAACAGAGAGAGAGAGAGAGAGAGAGAGAGAGAGAGAGAGACCGAGACCAAGTGGCTTGTGTAAGGCCGCACAGCTGGTGAACGGGAAGCTGGGTTGGAGATAGTCTAAGCTAGAGTCTGATTTGGAAGGGACCTGTGTCCAGCACTGACTGACTGCCTACTGCATCCTGGACCACTTGGCAGCTCATAGCTTCTCCCTCCCTCAACCGTGGCCTTGGAAAGTGTTACTGTTCAATATGAAATGGAACGTGGGAAGGAGGAGAGCTTTGGGCAGCAGAAGAAATTCTCTGGCTCTCACAGCCAACATGGTGCTGATTCCAACATACACTTTGAGTTCCAAGGCGTAGGCTCTACCCATTTTATGACCTTGCCCTTTAAATAATACACGTCTGTTGAATGCAGGGCAGTGAGCCGGGCCCTTGGCTGGCTGCAGTGAGTGTGACGTGAGAGAAAGGTGGTGTGGTGGAGTTCTGGGGCAGTGTAGTGACCTCACATGTCCATCCGGGTGGTAGGAGTGTGGTGTGCAGCGGATGGGTGATTGGCTAACTCAGTCTATAGGGTTGGGGTGCCAAATGGTTCCCAAGGGTAGGGGAAATTTCAGCTGGATCTTAAAGGATTTGGGTTGGATAAACTTAACAAATCAACTAACTAAACTAGCCCCAAAATCTAAAAGGGGAAGGGAGAAGGAACAGTGACTGTTTAGGCCCTGGAACAAAATACAGCATGCAAAGCATTTAAGGAGACACAAGTCATTCTTTGTAGGATTCGCCCTAAATTTCAGAGGGGGAGCAGCACAAGGTGTGGGCAAAGAGGGCTCGGCCAGGACCAAGGTAAGCAAAGTCTGAGGTCATGAATTAATTACCCTGAGTTCAAGGCCCAGTTCTAACACTAACTAGTTGTGTGGCCCTGGGCAAGCTAACTGGCTTCTCCAGGCCTCAGTCTGTTCATCTACAGTGGCGACAATTACAGTGTGGTTTTATAAGGATGACATGGGCTGGAGCCTGTAACATGCCTGGCACATAGTACACTCCCCACAAATGTCAGCCCAGGATTCCCAAGGACTCAGAGAACCAAGTTAAAGAGCTTTCATTTTCTCCTGGACAGAGCAGGCTGGGGGAGAAGCAGATGGCTCCGAAAACAGGTACGTGCTGCTGTGTGTTCATACGGTAAGTCTGTGTCTGGTTAAATCTTCTGTGTTCTTTACATGTATGTGATGATATGTTTTCATACGGTAAGTCTGTGTCTGGTTAAAGCTTCTGTGTTCTTTACATGTATGTGCTGATGTGTGTTCATACGGTAAGTCTGTGTCCGGTTAAAGCTTCTGTGTTCTTTACATGTATGTGCT
>NW_026067912.1:12542251-12549490 GCF_014885135.2 Alexandromys fortis | reverse complement strand
TTTTTTTTTTTTTTTTTTTTTTTTTTTTGAAATCAGATTCAGTGTGCTTATCTAGTTTCTTTACCACTTGGCATCGAAGCTTCTGGCTCCCCCCACTCCCTTTTATTCCTATATTCTTTCTTTCTGCTTCCCTTCTTGCCAGCATTAGGCGTGCGCTGCAAATGAAGTGGAGGTGGCTTGGGAACCGGAAAAGCAGCCTGGTGTGGAATAATGATGTTATCTGTGGCCTGAGCCCTTGCCTCCTGTGTCTCTCTGACAGGAAGAATGTGCTAGGGGGATCTCTTCCTGTCAGGAGTGAAGGCGGTAATTGGGGCCAGTGATTCATGGCCCATTTACGGGCTCATGAATACATTTATCTTCCAGATTGTTCTCATTTCAAAAATCCATGATTGTCTTTCCTGCGAGAAAGAGTGGTGGGGTGGGCTGGTGTCAGGGGGAAGACTTTGTGCAGACAAAGATGAAGGGAGCTCACTTGGGGAGCATTGCTTAGCAGTGTTTCAATTAGACGGTCTACTGGATGACTGGCTCCACCCACAGCAGAGACAGCTCCACCCTCCCCAGGAGACCTGCCAGAGCATCACTGTCCCTATTTGTCACTCTACCTCGGTTTGAGTCAGGATTGTCAAGCTGCAAAGGACTGTCCTGCACCCGGTCTTTAAATAAAACTGAACAGGTCCCACTTGGGGGTTCCAAATGATGACCTCGGACGGATCCCCAACAAAGGCAGAATGGACCAGTGCTTAGGAGGTTTGGTGCTGATGTTGGCTCAGCTAGGTTCAAACCCTGGCTTTTTCATTTCAGCAGCTTTATGAGTCTGGGCACACTCCTTGAATTCTCTGGGCCTCAGTTTCCCCATGAAACTTGTGTAGCTGAGGGAAATGGATGCATATTCAACAGTGGACCACAACAAGAGTTTGGCAGGGTGCGGTCGCTTTTTCCCCCTCAGCCCTTGGTTCAGGAGTTAACTGTAAACTGTGACAGGACCTCCCCAGGGCAGCAGTCCTTGCAGCCAATGTTGGGCTTAGGCAGAGCACAGCATATTGGTATCTGCACAGAGATTTGTGCTGGCATTCGGATGGATAGAGGAGCATATAAGTCCTGAAGTGGGCCAGAGGGAATTCTCATCTTCTAGAACAAGTTGTGTGGGTTATGAGCTCTTTGTTGCTCATAAGAGAATGAACGAAACCTTTGTATGCTGCTTCCGTTTCCTGCATACAGAACTGTGGGACCTCAGGAGCAGCCCATTTCAGTGGGGGAAGAAAGCCTGGAAGAATTTGGCATTTACCCTGTAGGCAGCCCAGGAGCTCAGGTAGGCTCTGAGTGAGCTTGGTTGAAGCTGCCCACTGTAGGGTAGCATCCTTCCCAACTCATTCTCAAAAGTATACTCTGATTTTAGGTCAGGGGACAGCTCCCCTCCCCAAGTAGATAGATTAGATAGATTGTCTAATTCTACAGTGCAAAGTTGCAAAATGTAGAGGGACCATCAGCAGAGATGCCATGAAGAGCTTGGTGGCTTGGAATGAAAGATCTGGTTTGCCGGGTGGTGGCAGTGCACGCCTTTAAACCCAGCACTCGGGAGGCAGAGGTGGGTGGATCTCTGTGAGTTCGAGGCCAGCCTGGTCTACAGAACAAGTTCCAGGTCAGAGGGGTTGTTATACAGAGTAACCCTGTCTTGAGAAGCAAAAACAAAACACAAACCAAACAAATAAAGGAAGGAAAGAAGGAAGGAAGGAAGGAAGGAAGGAAGAAAGGAAGAAAGAAAGAAAGAAAGAAAGAAAGAAAGAAAGAGAAAGATCTGTTTCAACCCTTCTAGTTTGTTAGCAAAATTATCTTCTGTCTATACATCTCATCTTGCCCTTCTGAAAAGACGGGATACAAATGCCTGGTTGAGTTGCTGCAGCAATGGCCCGGCTGATCCTGCTGTGTCACAGACCCTAGTTTCTTCCTCCCACTTCTAAAACCCATACACTCTGGCCCATCACAGACCACGTGATCGGGGTGGGGGGACCACCCTGTGTACTCCACCTCTAAGTGGAAATCCCACTCTTTCTAGTCCACCTCCCTCCTCTGACAGTGCTCCTCCCCGCCATCCTCACTGCCACCCTGGTTCCCCCGTCTTCCGATTCACCAGCGGTCACTGTCATGAACACCTGGCACTCAGGACCCTTTGGAAGACACAGGTCTAGAGTTATGTCTGGTTGGACTTTCAAGTCTTTCAAGAGTTCCCTGACTTGTATGTATTTTGGACAGACTGCCGGGTACTAGGATTGACCCAGCTGCGCATGAGGGTATATAAAAAATAGAAGAACCCGTGATGATGTGGTACTTGGCTGTGCTCTCCACATACTTCGGGACACATCCATTGTGAACAGCTGCTAAGGCTTAGCACATGTAGTCATGGTGACAGTCATTATGTCTGGGGAGCAGGCTGCCTTTGAACCCTGGCTTTCTGACAGTTTTAACAGTATGGCTGTTCCCTTCCTCAAGATTAAATGCCAGATTTTCTCCTTGACTCAGGGACTGGACTGTGATCCTTTCTGGGCTACTTAGTGCATTGTGGCCAGATCTGTGAATCTTGCATAAACCAAACAGGAAGGAGGAAGAACCAGCAGGAAGGAGAATAGCGAGGTATACACGGGCCCCCCACTCTATCCGCCATACCATGCTAGTTACTGGTGGGTATTCAAGGGCTCTTAGCTATCCCCATCAAAGGGAATTCATTCTGAGGAGCTTAGATCCCTGTTACATCAGGTGGGGAGCCCCTCAAACAACGTTACAATGTCTCTTATTGGTCTGGAATGATACTTTGATTCAAACTCCCCATTAGGCACCTTGATTCCTGCTACGGATCAGATGCCTAGAAAGGCTAATGGGATGTTTTAGGCTCACAACCTAGGCAAGTGTCTATCACTCACCTACATCCCCATTCCCTCTTTTAATTTTTATTGTGGTACAGGACTTCATGAAGATATTCAGGCTGGCCTTGCATTCACTCGACAGCCCAGGCAGACCATGAGAGTTTGAAACCTTCCTGTCTCAGTCTCCTGTGTGCCTGGGACTACAGGCCTGTTCCACATGCTTGCTTCAAGGACCATTTTCCCCACATGTCTGGCTCAGGGGCCATTTTCTCCATCATTTCCTGTCTCCTTTCTTTTTTTCTATAAGAATGTCTGGGAGGGGAAAGACTCAATCACGCATCCCCAAATCCTGCCTTCTCCAGAGGCCCAGGCTTCCACAGAGTCGTCCCCCCCTACCCCCGTCACTGCTCTCTGCCCAGGGAGAAAGTGATTGAGAGCTGAGGGAGGAGGGACATCCCAGCCAGGGATGAAGTCTCACTTAATGAGGGACTGTGGGAGGGAGGAGAACACACCCGATTTATCTCTGTTGCCTAAATACCTCTTAAATTCTCTGTTGAATACTTCTAATTCAGCAGAATGTGAACAATTATAGCAGGAAGCTATTCATAGGTGGAAGGGGGCTGATGGAATTATTTATCAAAGTGACATTTTAATTATAGTGAAGAATGAGTTTGTTGTCACCGAGATGGAAGGGTGGTGTTTCCCGGCCTCCACACTCCCCAGGGTAAATTAAAAAGAGTCCCCTCTCTCACGATAGGTCCATTAGGTGCTGGAAACACAGGAAGCCTGTGGCAGGTTTTACGGGAAATATTTCTGAGACAGGATGAAGCGAGTCCCTGCGGGAGTGTCTGCTTCACGCCTAAGTGTGGGATCTCCAAGAGATGATGAGTTGGCAGGCAGGAGCCAGATGTCGCTGGCAGGTGCCTTCTCCCCAGCTTACCTGTGGGACAACTCTCCTGCCCACACTGATCTGGCTTGCTACTGTTAAGAAGTAAAATAAATGCATGGCAATTTCTACTTGTGCAAAAGTGTATGTGGTCCAAATTAAGTCACTTGTAGTGAATGAGCCCGTTTCCTTGACTGCCTTGACCCCGGCTCTCCTTCTCCAAGGCAACCCACCTGTCTCGATTCTCCTGAATCGGCCCCGAGATTGGCGCACACACACAGCACATTTGTACTCTACTCTGCCTTCAGCTTTCTACTTTAGTTCTCACCAGCATATTTTATCTCCCCAACTAGGAGGGAAGCAAGCAGAAGGCATGAATTATGTTGGAAGCTTCCCTGGTGTTGGCCCATAGCTCATCGAATGTGGCATTAATAACGCTGCCGTGTAGTTTCCTGCCAGACACATGCAGCACAGTCTGCAGAATCTCAGTTCAAATCCTCCACACGACTCAACAGGGAGCCCATTTCTACTCCACTACCATAGAAAAGTCAGTTCAGGGCACTAGCCTGGATCAAGTGTTCCTGGCCACTCATGCTAGGTGCCTTTCAGAGTAGCCTTGGCCTTGCCGCCATGCGTTCAAGACTTAACAGGGTCACGTGTCTGCCAGCCACCGGGACACAGTCTCTGCTCTCAGAGCACTATGCATGGAGGAGGATAGGGAGAGGGCAGATAAGCATGTCAGTATGATAAGGTGCAATGATGGCGGGGGTGCGCTTAGTATCAAAAGGAGGAAGCCCGGTCTTAAAACAATCTCTAGCACCTTCTTGGTACATGGTTTTGGAGGATTTGGAAATATCTTTTCCACTTAGGCCTCAGTTTACTTTGCTGTGAAATGGAGGTAATGTTTCATCTTGCTGGACTGCTCCAGGGTTAGGAAAAATACCTATGAAGAAGTGGGGGGTGTTGAATAGCCATTTTTTTTCCTGAGAGATATACACATAGCCAATAGATATAAGGAATCCCAACACCATTAACCACCAGGGAAATACAAATCACTGCCACAGTGAGATCTGAGTGACTTGGCTGCCTTGCCCCTCACTTCGTCACACTAAGCAATAGTACAGCGTCCCATGGGCACAAACGTAAGATGATACTTGCTTCGTGTGAAATCTTGCAAGGCTACAAATTGTGCATGCAATCCACAGGGGAGTGGGAAGCTCCCCTGAGGGTGGGCTGGGTGGCCCCTGGAGTGAGTTTATTAAACGTGTATGGTGAGCAGAGGAATGCTGGCCCTTCAGAGGGCAAATCGGTCCTACATTAGTTGTGTGAACGCATCGCCCCTCTCTATACCTCATCTGAGAAGCGACTATTGTGTAATAGGTGAAACAGTCTCGTTTGGGCTCAATGGCAGGCTGCCTTCTCAGGTCCCTCCTGACTTTTGGTTTTATGGCACTCACTCTTTTGTTTTACAGCCCTGAAAAGTTTAACTCATGGCAGGTATGACCCTTGGAGATTGAGGGCAAATTGATGGGCAAAGAAACACGTCCCCAGGGAGCATTGGAGCCCATGAAAAGTCTCTGTTTCGTTGTCAGGCTGGTGTTTGTCATTTTTCTGTCTGAGCCGTTCCCAGTCTCTCATACTATAAATAATGAGTTTGGTGACCTCAAGACTTCCTACCCCCTCCCCCATGGATGCCCAGGCTCTAACCCCTGGAACCTCTGGACAAAGTACTGTCTGCAGTCAAAGACAGAAGTGCCAACCAGAAGGACTCTGGGAGGAGACTCTGCCCACAGGTTACACAATTGGACTAATGTAATCCCGAATGGGGGGGGGGGGAAGGGGACCAGAGTTGAGGAGACATGATGGCCGAGTAAGGGAAGAGAGAAGGGTTTTAATGATGGTGAAAGAAGCTTTAACTAGGTGGGCATCCTCTAGGATGTAATCACACTGGTTCTGCTGCTCAGTGCTGCTCCAATCACTTTACAGCTTTTTTTTACTCCCTCAACAGTCCTTAAGAAAATGAGGGGCTGTGGTCCAGACCCAGAGGGATGAAGCAGTGATCTCATTATGTGGAGGGTGGCAAGTTTATTACCCTTGCCAGGCTCTGAAGTTAACTCTGTTTCTGCTTCGACAAACTGCTGCTCTGTGACTACTGAGACCCACTAAGGATTCTGTACTTTCACCCATTCTGCCGTTCCTCCTCTTCTCCCACATCCTCACCCTCATCATCCTCATCACCACAGTCATGCCATCTTCCTGCAACATCTAACAAGGTTCCATGCAGGCTCAGAGGAGCATCCTTTCGTGAGGTCTTGGCAGAGGAGTTTCAGAGTGTGGGCCATGCCACAGCAGGTCACAGAGAAGCGATGAGAATAGCCACAGTTTACTAAACACCTACTACGTACCAGGCACCATGCTCCATTTACATTCACGGAAATATTCTCAGTTCTACAGAGTAGATATCATCCCCACATTGTAGATGAGAGTCCAAAGATCTTCACACATTGCTCAGCTTGCCCAGCAGTGAGGGGAGAGGCCAATACCGAGGCAGCTACACATGACATCAAAGACTGTAAGTCGACCATCCCTGTGCTCTCCGTTTTCCAGCAGAGCAGGGTCAAGCCCAGGCATCTGAGAGAAGCTATAAGCGATACGTGGAAGTACCGGCTTTGGGAAGGCTGGGATGTAGAGCTCCCTGACGCATGGCAAGACTGAGAGACTTCCACAATATGGTGTGGGAGTAGAGTGGCCCACGCAAGCATCAGCCATGAGCCACCTGGAGAAAGACCCTATCTGCCTGGAAGGATACACACCAGGTGTATGAATTCAGTTCTAATCCTCTCTGTCCACTATGCTACCACGAGCTGAGTTCTGGAAGCCCCCGGGGGTACCGATTGCTTCCGTAACGACAGAATCATCTTTGCAGTGGGGCTGAGGCATAGACTAGGAGGCTCACGGAGGGTCTGGTAATGGGCACAAATGAGGCTAGGGGACGCTAGCAAGTAGAGCTAAGCTGCTTCAACCGAGGAGGTGACAGGCTGGGAGGATGGGTGTGACACACTCACAGGTTTAGTCATCGGGAAGACTCGGCCAAGGAGCTTCACTGAGCACGCCTAGGGGTAGAAGTGCAGTGGAAGGTGCCAGAGGGATGGGCACAGGGAGTGTGTAGGAAGCTGTAAGGCTCACACTTGTTTAACCATTGGGCTCCAGACCTAGTTTATCCTCCAACACCATTCACCTTGGGTGGACCTCTGCCCCTCTCTGCCTCTCTCTGAAAACCGAAAGAATCAGCTTTGAGGAGATGACTCAGACGGTACAGCGCTTGGCATGCAAGGATGAGGACCTGAGTTCAGATTCTCAGCACCCGTATAAAAGATGGATGCAACACTCAGGGAACAGAGACACGCAGGTACCTGAGGTTTATGGGACAGCCAGTCGGTGAACTCCAGGCTCAGTAAGAGAGGGTGTGATAGAGAGAGACAGCTGACCTCTGAC
>NW_026067912.1:12532251-12539751 GCF_014885135.2 Alexandromys fortis | reverse complement strand
GTGCAGCCCTGTAACTACATGAACAAGGGCTGGGAGGTGAAAGAGGCTGCCCTTAGCTTCTGGCTTTCCTCCTGAGCCTCCTCTCCTCTGTCCACTGCAAAGATGCTCTTTTTGGGTTCCCACAACTGGCCACATTCCAACAGTCTGGGGTTGATGACTGGTGTTCCAGAACTGTCTCTTTGGGTAGCTGTTATTGGTAACCTCTGGGCATCCTGAAAACAGCTCTAGCGCATGGAGGAAGGGGCAGACATGGTTCACTGAGGGAGTAAGCAGTAGCCTGCACTGCCCCGCTTGCTTATATTTTCTCTCTTTCTCCTGGCAGCCTTAGTAGGGAAGACATTTCTCTCAATTTAGAGACTAGCAAAGGACCTCAGAGAAGCACCGGCTCATGACCACTATGCAAATGAATTGAGCGAGAGGAGCATCTGTTAGTCTCATAAGCAGTCATTCAATCCATCCACACACCACATCCCTCATCCCACTGGTGTGTATAATACACATCACAAGTGGATCCTTGAGTTTGCTTTTTTTAATTAATAAAAGAAATGGCTAAGACCTGATCTCACATCATAATCTTTTCAGTAATATTAATGTCATGTCTACATAGCTCTAGTTGCACATCCAGAAAGTCACTGAGATAGACTCCCTCCCAGAAGACAAGACTTTCCACACTGGTGATTCACGAGTGAGTCACAGAACTCATTTCCCCTGGGTCTAGATGTGTCTCACAATCTGTTTGGAAAGTACATGTTAGAAAACTATAACCAGATAGGGCAGGGCAGAGTGAACCTACAGCAGCAGCCTCTGACCTAGGACGCAGAGCAGGAGCATGGACTGCGAGTTCAAGGTGTCAAGCGAAATCTAGACCAGCTTGGGCAACAGAGCAATGTCTTGTGTCCATAGAAGGGAAGGAGAGGAGAGGGGAGGGGAGGCCTTACCCTACCTAACTCTAGCTCTAACCCTAACAGTAAGCCTAAGCCTCTAACCAGGGAGGGGAGGGGCAGGGAGGGAAGGGAAAGGGAGGGGAGAGGAGAGAAAGGAAGGGGAGGTGGAAGAGATGAGGAGGTGAGGGGAATGGAAAGGAGGAAACCATAACAGTAAACTTGGTCTGAGGGCATAAGCCCAGCTACACAGGAGATCTATTGAGATGGGTGGCAAGATGAGCAAGATAAAGGCTGAACAAGAGAACCTAGAGAAAGGGGGGAGGGGAGAGAGAGAGAGAGAGAGAGAGAGAGAGAGAGAGAGAGAGAGAGAGCAAGCCAAGGAACTAAAAGTTAGCATATGATATGAATCTTATCACCGGTTGGATGAAAGACTACCCACCAAAGAATGATTCTGTTCTGATGCTCGATGAGGTTAGGGGTTGGGGAAAGAAGGGGCCACTGGCAGTTTCAGACATGGGAGCCCAAGGCCCACATGACTTGGCCACTGGTTAGCTTTGCGATCTTGGATGAGTTAATGTCTATCTATATCCTTTAGCTCTGAACCGCATTAGCTTTAGTAGACAGCAGTTCAAGCCATCACCTGATAAGGATGGATCCAGAGTGCTCTGATGAGGTTTGGGTAAGTGTTGTGTTCAAGCTCCTGTGGTGGTGAAGGCCTGGCCCCTACTGTGCACGTTTGGGAGAGGTGGGGCTTAAGGGAGGGTTTTAGATCAGTGGGCAATGCCCTCAAAGGGCTTTTGAGATCTCAGGTCTCCCTGATTCCCCTCTCTCCTTCCATGAGAGGCTCATCCAAAGCAACAGGGCTGACTGGCCACAAACTGAAATTGCTCTAACTGTAAGCCGAAATAAACCTTATTACTCGGTGAGCGGATGAGCAGATGATCTCAGGCATTTGTTATGGCGACAGAAAGCTGACTGTTATTTGCTTGGAGTTATAGGGCTGAATTTGGAGGCTGTGCGTGAGACACTGCCTCCGGCATTTTCATGACTGTGCATAGAGCTATCTGAGCTACAACTTAAACGAATCATGAGAGAATTGCCTAGTCACAGGATCAAAGGGGCCTTTAAGGTTTATCCACACCTGACACTTGAGACCCCCTCCATTCCATCTTCACAAGAAGATGCCAAACTCCTGCTTGAATGTCTTCCAGGGAGCTTCCTACTTCTCAAGACAGCGCTATCCTTGTTTGGACATCTCTGGAGGAAGTAAAAGCTTTCTCTCATAGATAGGTATTAATTTACCTCATTGGACTTTAAATTCTGGACCCAAGAGGTTCAGCTTTTATAATGTCAGTGTTCTATGCCTCCTTATCCGGCCCGATTCCTGCTATTACCTCCTTTTTCTCCATGCTAAACCAGTTTTCCAGCTCTTTCAGCTGGGCCCGATGTGATGTGGTTCTAAGTCTCCATGCCACGCATAGTCCTAGGACTGCCTATGTCGACATCAGCCTCAACAGAGCTCTTGGATTCTGGTCTACTCCGTGTAGCACATCGCTGGAGCAGAGAACTGGTTGACTTTAGCTCCTGGCATCAAATGGCTTGGATTTGGATCTCAGTTCTATGGAAACATGCCCAGGCTTCACCTGGAAATCAGAGCTATTAACAGTTCCTGACTCGTGAGGTTTTTAGAAGGATTAGGCTGAGCGAGCCATCCGGAGTGCATCCAGGCAGGGCCCAATTAATGTGAGCTAGCTCTAATCGCTCAAACTTGCTAGAGATGGCAATTCTGCTAATGCGCCTAAAGAAGCAGCTTTGCAGCTGAGTCTCTAAGAAGGCTTGAACCCTGGGAACAGCTTCATGTCACCCACAATGAGGCAAGGACGACTGGGTGGTGACCCAGGGCATGGGGTGGAGGAAGTAGGACATCCAAGTGATTAATGACCAGCAGAATCAAATTTAAAGCAGAGAAGGCTAAATCCCAGCCAGGCAAAAAGCACATCTATGAACTTGCAAGAAAACACATTATTTTTATTTTTTATTTTTATTCTTTCCCGTTTAGGACTGTTCGTCCCAGGGTGTTTAAGTGCTGATTTGGGGCAAAGTATATAAGCCAATAATGAGCTTTTGGAATGCCTCCTCCCTGTCAGATGGGGATCAGAGAAGACGCATGCAGGGCTGTGGGAGAAGGGTAGAGAGGCTAGCTTTGATTCTTTCTGATCTACCTTAAGCTCCAGCGCAGCAGTCTTTCCTGCCTCCAAGCAAAGTCGAATCCTTCTCTGAGCTAGGAATCAGGAGCCTTTGGGTCCTAAGGGACCCCTCAGGGCTGTTTGAAGAATCTCTGCCTTCACTCCATGGTGGCTCAGGATTTAGTAGCTCTCAGCTGGGAGCAGATCCTCAGGGGAAGACACTTGCTACAGCCAGGAGATGAGGTTAACCCATGCATGGCCTTTCAGCCCTGTGTATCTGAAGGCATGAGAACTCCACTGAAATGTCTTGGCAATACTGGCACCGGGTAGTGGGGGTTGGGGTTCTTTCTTAACACTGAATGGAAAGACACAAGACCATTGTCTGGCCTACCTGGAGCTGCCCTTGGCAAATGTTCCATTGTGAGTTCTCCAAGTGACACCCACGGACTACCCTCTACATGGCGAGTGGAGGTGAATTTTTAAATGGTTAAAACACAGCCCTGTCCCCACGGTGCTGAGTCACCATCTGGGGTCAAGGTGCAGCAACAGGTGCTTCTCAAGGTGACGGAGCTAGTGAGCCTTGAGTCCAGGTGAAGGCCCCTTTGTTCTTCCTCTGAGGTGGCTGAGGCTTTAGGAATAGCTGCCCGAGGCAGGAGGATGAGCATGAATACACTGAGGTCAGAGTTTAGAGACTCATATCTGACTCTAGTGTCAACTCCGCTACTTGCTCGCTGCTGTTTGGTGACCACTTGCTGCACAGAACACATGATAAGTACTGTTTATTACCCCAACTTTTTTTTTTCAAAATTGCTCACTGTTCACCTGACAAAGTATCACTGCCCCATACCCACGGTGCCCACATCGCAGGGCCACTGTTCCCTCTGTTCTGTCTCCCTTTTATCCTCTTTCCCTAGTCTAAATCCTGACTGTGTCATTCTCAGTATTCATGTCTCTGCTCCTTCCCGCTGAGGTTGCTCACTCTTGGGTGACTTCTCAGTGGACAGCACATCTGTGTTTGTCTGGGGTTCGTCTGCTCATGGCCGACCCACTTCTACTTTAAGACCTTTCCTTGAGTACGTTCATTGCAGGGACATCAGAGCTTGGGCAGAGCAGGACAAATCTGGCTACAGCCTAGGTGACCACTGTGGGATCTGGGGTGAGTCTTCCTCCACTCCTGATGACCCCCTATTTTTTTGTGGGTTTTCCCCCAAGAAGACTCCTCCTGTAGCGCCTAATGTGCACAGTAAGCTTCATGACAGTTCAGGGTCACAGAGTCCATAGTCTGAATTCATGGGTAGGTTTCCCAGAGAGATGGCTTTGGCTTGCTCCAAGACACTCAGCCACCTAGTTCTCTCAGCCCCTGCCCTCTACTTTTGCCCCTTAAGAGCCAGCTGTCCTCTTCTGTCTGACTGTTTCCTGAGCTCTTGAGTGCCACCTGAATCAATATCGTCAGAACGACAGTACCCAAGACTCCTATGTAGGCCCCTCGGCTCTGCTGTTGTCTGCTCAACTCCCCTAGCTTTTCTGTTCTCCCAGGTCATTCTATAAAACTGAGACGGTTTCATCAACTATGTAGCTCCCCGTGTTTAGATTGGTTTCCTCCAGGCATGTGCTGAGTCCTCAGGCCACATCTGCGATGCAGAAAACAAACATACCCCATGCTGAGTCCCGATAATTCCGTGTCTAGCAGTTTATTGGAAAGAGGGATTCAGACTTGAGCGAAGTTGTTCACTGAAGCATTTTTTTAGGATAGCATCACACTGTAAACAATTTAAAATCAATCAATGAGAGATTAGATAAAGAAAATGTGTTCTAGATACACAGTGGAAATTTTTCAGCCATAAAAACAATGAAGTCCTGTTATTTGTGGTGATGTACTTGGAACTGGAGAACATTATGTTAAATGAAATAAGCCAGGAATGGGAAGACAGATGCTGAGTGTTGTTACTCATATATGGAAGCTCAAAACGTTGAGTTTTTGAGCAGCAGAGAGGGGATTAGATGCACTAGAAAAGGGAGTGAGGAATGGAGGAGGAAGGTCAGATGACAGGTATCCAAACACAGTTAGATAGAACAGTGAATTCTAGTGTCCTGTGCATAGCAGGGGTGATGACAGTGTACCACAGCTTATGGAGTGTCTTATGAAAAACAAGAAGGGAAGAGTTGGAAAGTCCTAGATACCAAAAGATGATGAATGCATGAGGGAACAGAAATGCTAATTACCCGAGTCTAACAGATCATTATGTACTGCATATATGTATTAATTATCTCAGTGCGCTTCATAAATATGTGCAACCGTAGTGTGTCAAATAGGAAAAGAGATGGACTGATATGTTCTATAAACTCATATGGCAGAGGATGCATCCAGGTAACTTCCAATGTTTTGCTTTTCTGTTGTCCTTAAATAACACTGTACTGAACACCCTTCTCCTTCTACATGTATTTATCTCTCTTTTGATTTTAGGGTAGGACCCTAGGAGTTGAATTACTGTGTCATTTAATATAAACTTGTTAAAAAAAGAAAGGCCTTCCCTTTCCAAATTCACAAATCTATCCCCAAATTCATCAGCTGGTTATTTTGAGTCCCTGAGATTACTTTGGGGTTTTTGTTTGTTTGTTTCTTCAGCCCATTTTAATCAAACAAAAACAGTAGTGCCCTGGAGTGAGAATTAACAAGTGAGACAATTCGGATTAAAAGATCCAGTTAGGATGAAGACAAAGGCAGCATCATGTGGGCTCTGACACTTTACATGCAAGAGACACACAAATGGGTTTCTCATAGGCTCTAGCTTTTGACTCGATGTATCCAGGCAACAGAAGCCAGGATTTAATAACAGATGTTCGCTGCATAGCAATCACCATGTAATGCCAGGGTAGACTAAAACAGCATTTTATCAACCAATAAATGTGCTGTTTGGTTTATTTTACCATGTTGTTCTTCAGTTCTCTTCAAAGCCGAGAGGACAGATTGAGTCACTCGGCATCTGCTGGGAACAATATGCTTGGCTTCATTTAAAATGAAAAATCAGGTCTGTGTTTACATTTTTCACGAAAGCATGGGATCCGATGTGCTAACACTCCCAACTGGGCTAGCCGGAAGGGCTTTCAGGAAATTCTCAGGGAACCTGGGATGGACACAAGAAGTCAGTCACCTTCTGGGAAAGACATATGGTGGCCCTTTCACTTCAATCAACCCCAGCAGAGGGAGGTCTGCACCCCCCCCCCCCAGAGACCCCAGCTGGGCTCCTCCATAGAGAAAGGGTTCCTAGACTTTGAAATAAGTCTCTCTGGGAAAGACCAGTCCTCCAGCAATGCTTGACTCCCTGTGTGACACCTTGGATGTTTAGGACTACAATGATACAATTTCTATGGTCAAATGTTACAAAGTCAGTAGCCTAAGAATGCTGTTTCAAGTTGGTCTAGGCGGAAAGAGACAAAATCCCAGAAAGGAAAAGCAGCAACCAAAAAATATTGGTTCAGGATGGTCTCTCAGCTTCCCTGTCCGCAAGCATCCACAGATTCAACCAACAGAAGGCCAAAACTAATTGAAAAAAATCGAATCAATACTGAATGTGGACAGACTCCTTTTCTCTTCATTACTGTATAAACAACACAGGGTTACAGTTCTTTACATTGCATTTTTGGGGCTTTAGCCATCACAAGATGTCTGATGCTGATTTGGAGCACACAAGAAAATACGTTCAAATTCTGCACAAGT
Source organism: Alexandromys fortis (assembly GCF_014885135.2). Taxonomy (NCBI): domain Eukaryota; kingdom Metazoa; phylum Chordata; class Mammalia; order Rodentia; family Cricetidae; genus Alexandromys; species Alexandromys fortis. The sequence continues at coordinate 12,532,963 of NW_026067912.1, read as the reverse complement.
ACTATGCTATTTTATGCAGGGAATCCCAGCATCTGCAGATTGACATCTGTGGGGGATTCTGGATTCACTTCCCCTCTGGGTATCCAGGGACAGCTATACTATGTGCCAAATAGCAGGCCAGGTTGTTATATATTGTCTCATTCAGTGATCATAGCATTAGTCTGAGCTAACATTCTTTTGTTACATCTGAGGTAAGATAAAGGACTGGAGAATTGTAGTCACTTGTTTGATCAGCTAATAAATTATGGGCCGTGGGGAAAAAGGAGAGGGTCCAAACCTGTGCTGACATTGCCTGTGGCCAACTGCGTTTTACACAGATGCTTAAAATAATATCTCCCTTACGATCTTAAAATCTCAACACTTCATTAAGAGTCTAATCTGACTCCAGGGTTAAGGGCATAGCTCAAAGGTAAAGTGCTTGCTTTTGCTTATTTTTTTTTTTTTGAGTTTGATCCTTAGGGTCCAAGTAAAAATATCCAGGCATGGTAGAACATGCTTGCAATACCAGTAGTGAGTAGACAGAGATGGGGATCAGAGCCTTGGAGCTCACCAGCTGGACAGTCTTGACTACTTGGCTGGTTTCAGACTGGTGAGAGACCCTGCCTCAAGGAGAAAAAGTAGACATCACCTGAGGAATAATGCCCAAAGTTGCCTCTGGTCTCCACACGTATGCACATCTACACACACACACACACACACACACACACACACA